>NW_027331934.1:3147571-3447571 GCF_048418815.1 Hemitrygon akajei | reverse complement strand
CTCTGTGTCTGACCCCGGGAGTGTGTGATGGGACGGTGTTGAGGGAGATTCACTCTGTGTCTGACCCCGGGAGTGTGTGTGACGTGACGGTGTGGAGGGAGATTCACTCTGTGTCTGACCCCAGGTGTGTGTGTGACGGGACGGTGTGGAGGGAGATTCACTCTGTGTCTGATCCCGCGACTGTGTGATGGGACGATGTGTTGGGAGATTCACTCTGTGTCTGATCCCGCGAGTGTGTGATGGGACGGTGTGGAGGGAGATTCACTCTTTGTCTGATCCCGCGTGTGTGTGATGGGACGGTGTGGAGGGAGATTGTCTCTGTTTCTGTCCCCGGGAGTGTGTGTTGGGACGGTGCGGAGGGAGAATCATTCTGTGTCTAACCCCGGGAGTGTGTCATGGGACTGTGTGGAGGGAGATTCACTCTGTGTCTGACCCCGGGAGTGTGAGATGGGACGGTGTGGAGGTAGATTCACTCTGTGTCTGACCCCGGAAATGTGTGATGGGACGGTGTGGAGGGAGATTCACTCTGTGTCTGACCCCGGAAGTGTGTGATGGGATGGTGTGGAGGGAGATTCACTCTGTGGCTGACCCCAGGAGTGTGTGATGGGACGGTGTGGAGGGAAATTCACTCTGAGTCTTCCCCGGGAGTTTGTGATGGGATGGTTTTGATGGAGCTTCACTCTGAGTCCGACACCAGGAGTATGTGATGGTACGATGCAGATGGAGATTCACTCTGTGTCTGACCCCGGGTGTGTGTGATGGGACAGTGTGGAGGGACATTCAGTCTGTGTCTGACCCCGGGAGTGTGTGATGGGACGGTGTGGAGGGAGATTCACTCTGTGTCTGACCCCGGGAGTGTGTGATGGGACAGTGTGGAGGGACATTCACTCTGTGTCTGAACCCGGGTGTGTGTGATGGGACGGTGTGGAGGGAGATTCACTCTGTGTCTGACCCCGGGAGTGTGTGATGGGACAGTGTGGAGGGAGATTCACTCTGTGTCTGACGGGACAGTGTGGAGGGACATTCAGTCTGTGTCTGAACCCGGGTGTGTGTGATGGGACAGGCCATCTTGGCCCTTCTCTTCCGTGCTAAACACTCACTCTCTACCATGTCCCACTGACCTGCACTCACCCCATAACCATTCATTCCTCTCCTGTCCATATACCTATCCAATTTTTTTTTTAAATGACAAAATTAAACCCGACTCTGCCACTTCTACTGGAAGCTCGTTCCATACAGCTACCACTCTCTGAGTAAAGAAGTTCTCCCTCGTGTTACCCCTAAACTTTTGCCCCCTGACTCTCAACTCATGTTCTCTTGTTTGAATCTCCCCTACTTTCAATGGAAAAATCTTTTCTACGTCAACTCTATCTATCCCCCTCATAATTTTAAATACCTCTATTAAACCCCCCCCCCCCTTCAACCTTCTACGCTCCGAAGAATAAAGACCTAACTTGTTCAACCTTTCCCTGTTACTTAGGTGCTGAAACCCAGGTAACATTCTAGTTAATCTTCTCTGTACTCTCTCTGTTTTGGTGACATCTTTCCTATAATTCGGTGACCAGAACTGTACACAATACTCCAAATTCGGCCTGATCAATGCCTTTTCCAATTGTAACATTACATCCCAACTCCTCGACTGAATGCTCTGATTTATAAAGGCCAGCATACCAAAAGGTTTCTTCAGCACCCTATTCACATGAGATTCCACCTTCAGGGAACTATGCACCATTATTCCGAGATCACTCTGTTCTACTGCATTCCTCAATGCCCTACCATTTCAGTTCATCGGGTGCTGGGGGCAGCAGTAACCCCATGTCACTGATTCTCCTATAATGAGACCAAAGTCAGACACCAAGACACTAAGTTACAGCGGTTTATTGATATCATCATGACAAATGTAAATCGACTCACTCACAGTCACACACAATTAACTGACCGGCGACAACGAGTGACCGGTTGAATAATCAGTCCCGTTTCTCACCGTCACTCTGCATCGGGGAACCGATGATTATAAAATCACACTTCAGGGCCGTGTCCGGGATCGCTGCAGATCCAGGGTCACTGCCGAGGGATTTGTCAATTTAACATCATTATATCGGCCAGACTACCGAATGCACCGTCCTCAGCAAAGGGAGCAAAAGGATTCTCTCCCGGGATAATCCCCCCCACCCCGGGATACCGGTGTCCCAGACTGAGCCCCGGACCCCCGGGCTCTTCCTGTCTGAGTAATTCCCCGGGGTGTCACGTGGGAGTCTCGAACACGCACATCCGGCGGAAGCTTCCCCGCCGGACAGCAGGCGGAAACACGTCACTGCGGACCGCTGCGAGCGACGCACACAGCGCGGGGCCCGAGCCGGTTCCGTTAAAACCGTTGGGAATCAGCTCCGGCGCGCGGCCGTTAAAGGTAAGGGCGGGAGTTAAAGGGGAGGGCGGGGAGTCGGCCAAATGTCCCCATCCCGCGGGCGGGGATGTTCACACATTCAGATGTTCACAGGACCACTCTCAGTCCGGGTCTGACTCCCCGCAGAGATCTCAGTTCCTTCTCCCCGGTCTCACTGAACCGATTCCTCGCCAGCCTGAAACAGATGGGAGAATAAAGATGAAATAAACAGATTACACAACAGTGTCAGTAACAGGGGACCGGGGTTAATGTTTCAACAACACTCACAGACAAATATCACCAGAAAACCCGCGGATCCGCTGATATTTTATCACATTGAACATTAACACAAACACTCACCAGATCCGCTCCAGACTCGGGAGGGTCAGTATGAGGCGGCGGAGAGCGGGGACAGATCGGTCTGTCAGAGAGTTTAATGTCAGGTCCAGATCCGTCAGTGATGGGTTTGTACTGAGAATGGAGGCGAGATCCTCGACACCAGAATCTGTGAGACCGACATTCCTCAGCCTGGAGATGAGAGAGAGAGAGGGTGAAGGACACAGAGAGACAGGAGACGGTACAAATCCCCGGTGTTTATCAGTAACACCATTACTGATCACATTAATGTTCAGTGTCAGACACCCAGTGACTGTAAACACAATCTCCCACAGTCTGGTACTTACCCCAGTTTCTGTATTTTACACTCCGCTTTCCTCAGAGCCGCAGACACCAGTTTCACTCCTGAATCTCCCAGTTCATTACGACTCAGGTTCAGCTCCGTCAGTGATGGGTTTGTACTGAGAGCGGAGACGAGATCCTCGGCACCAGAATCTGTGAGACCGACACTCTCCAGCCTGGAGATGACAGAGAGTGAGGGTGAAGGACAGAGAGACAGGAGATGGTACAAATCCCCAGTGTTTATCAGTAACACAATTACTGATTTTTTTCCTCAGCACGACTGCACAAGTCGGCCAGTGAGAACAGCGAGAACAGTTTAAAAGGAAGACAGATTTACAGAGCGAGCGTCAGAGGAGCGGGAGACAGAGTAGGAAGGCTTTGGCTCAACGGGGCTTCGGCGATAAAGGGTCGAGGCGAGGTAGTTTATCTGTTGACAATACAGACAGAGAGTATGTGTGTGAGGCTGGTTTTCTGTGCTCGGTGTCAGATGTGGGAGATCCTGGAGACTCCCAGCCTCCTGGACGGCAACATCTGCACCCGGTGTGTCGAGCTGCTGCTCCTTAGGGACCGAGTTAGGGAACTGGAGATGCAGCTCGATGACCTTCGTCTGATCAGGGAGAGCGAGGAGGTGATAGAGAGGAGTCACAGGCAGGTGGTCACACCGGGGCCATGGGAGACTGAAGAAATGGGTCACAGTGAGGAGAGGGAAGGGCAAGAGGCAGGTACTAGAGAGTACCCCTGTGGCTATTCCCCTTGACGATAAGTACCCCTGTTCGAGAACTGCCGGAGGGGGGTGGCCTATGGGTTGGGGAGCATCAGTGTCAGTGCCTCTGGCACAGAGTCTGGCCCTGTGGCTCAGGAGGGCAGGGAAAGGAAGAGGAAGGCAGCAGAGATAGGGGACTATAGTCAGGGGGTCAGACAGACGATTCTGTGGTGGCAGGAAGGAAACTCGGATGGTAGTTTGCCTCATAGGTGCCAAGGTCTGGGATGTTTCTGATCACGTCCAAGATATCCTGCGGTGAGAGAGAGAACAGCCAGAGGTTGTGGTACATATTGGTACCAGTGACATAGGTAGGAAAAGGGAAGAGGTCCTGAAAGTAGACTACAGGGAGTTAGGAAGGAAGTTGAGAAGCAGGACCTCAGAGGTAGTGATCTTGGAATTACTGCCTGTGCCACGTGACAGTGAGAATAAGATTAGGATGAGGTGGAGGATAAACGCATTGACTGAGGGATTGGAGCAGGAGGCAGGGATTCAGATTTCTGGATCATTGGGACCTCTTTGGGGGCAGGAGTGACCTGTACAAAAAGGATGGGTTGCATTTGAATCCCTGGAGGACCAATATCCTGGCAGGGAGGTTTACTAAGGCTACTGGGGAGAGTTTAAACTAGAATTGCTGGGGGGAGGGATCCAAATTGATGTGATGGAGGAGAGGGAGGTTGGCTCACAAATAGAGAGAACTTGGAGACAGTGTGAAAGGGAGGATACGCAGGTGATAGAGAAGGGAGGCACTCAGTCCGATGGTTTGAGATGTGTCTATTTTAATGCAAGGAGTATGATGAATAAAACGGATGAGCTCAGAGCGTGGATCAGCTCTCAGAGATATGATGTGGTGGCCATTACAGAGACTAGGATGGTGCAGGGGCAGGAATGGCTACTTCACGTGCCAGGATTTAATTGTTTCAGAAAGGACAGGGAGGGAGGCAAAAGAGGTGGGGACGTGGCACTGTTGATCAGAGATAGTGTCACGGCTACAGAAAAGGAGGACACTACGGCATCTCTGGGTGGAAGTTAGGAACAGGAAGGGGTCAATAACACTACTGGGTGTTTTGTATAGACCACCCAACAGTAACAGGGACATCGAGGAGCAGATAGGGAGACAGATTCTGGAAAGGAGTTTTAATAACAGGGTTGGTGAGGTGTGAGATTCGAACTTGCCAAATATTGATTGGTATCTCCCTAGAGTGAGGAGTTTAGATGGAGTGGAGTTTGTTAGGTGTGTTCAGGAAGGTTTTCTGACACAATATGTAGATAAGCCTACAAGAGGAGAGGTTGTACTTGATCTGCTATTGGGAAATGAACCTGGTCAGGTGTCAGGTCTCTCAGTGGGAGAGCATTTTGGAGATAGTGATCACAATTTTGTCTCTTTTACCACACCTTTGGAGAGGTATGGGTCAGTTAAGTTAGGGAAACCTTTAATTGGAGAAAGGGGAACTATGGGGCTATCAGGTTGGAACTTGTAAGCATGAATTGGAAACAGATGTTGTCAGAGAATAGTACCGAAGCAATGTAGAAAATGTTCAAGGGATATTTACATGGGGTTCTGAGAAGGTGCGTTCCAATGAGACATGGAAAGGATGGTAGGGGACAAGATCTGTGATGTACAAAGGCTGTTGTAAATCTAGTCAAGAAGAAAAGAAGAGCTTACAAAAGGTTCAAAAACGAGGTAGTGATATGAATCTGGAAGATTATAAGGCTAGCAGGAAGGAGCTTAAGAATGAAATCAGGAGAGCTGGAAGGGGCCATGAGAAGGCCTTGGCGGACAGGATTAAGGAAAACCCTAAAGCATTCTGCAAGTATGTGAAGAGCAAGAGGATAAGACGTGACAGAATAGGACGAATCAAGTGTGACAATGGAAAAGAGCGTATTGAACCGGAGGAAATAGCAGAGATATTTAATGAACCATTTGCTTCAGTATTCATGTCGGAAAAGGATCTTGGCAATTGTAGGGATGACTTGCAGTGGACTGAAAAGCTTGAGAATGTAGATATTAAGAAATATGTGGTGGAGCTTTTGGAAAGCATAAAGTTGGATAAGTCACCGCGACCGGAAAAGGTGTACACCAGGCGACTGTTGGAAGCGAGGGAAGAGATTGCTGAGCCTCTGGCGATGATCTTTGCATCATCAATGAGGACATGAGAGGTTCCGGAGGATTGGAGGGTTGCGAATCTCGTTCACTTATTCAAGAAAGGGAGTAGGGTTAGCCCAGGAAATTATAGACCAGTGAGTCTTACTTCAGTGGTTGGTAAGTTGATGGAGAAGATCCTGAGAGGTAGGATTTATGAACATCTGGAGAGGCAAAATATGAATAGGAATAGTCAGCATGGCTTTGTCAAAGGCAGGTTGTGCCTTACGAGTCTGAATGCTTTTGTTGAGGATGTGACTAAACACATTGATGAAGGAAGGAAGAAGATGCAGTGTATATTGATTTCAGCAAGGCATTTGATAAGGTACACCATGCAAGACTTATTGAGAAAGTAAGGAGGCATGGGATCCAAGGGGACATTGCTTTGTGGATCCAGAACTGGCTTGCCCACAGAAGGCAAAGAGTGGTTGTAGACGGGTCATATTCTGCATGGAGGCCGGTGACCAGTGGAGTGCCTCAGGGATCTGTTCTGGGACCCCAAGTCTTTGTGATTTTTATAAATGACCTGGATGAGGAAGTGGAGGGTAGGGTTAGTAAATATGATGATGACACAAAGCTTGGGGGTGTTGTGGATAGTGTGGAGGGCTGTCAGAGTTTACAATGGGACATTGTAGGATGCAAAACTGGGCTGAGAAGTGGCAGATGGAGTTCAACCCAAATAAGTGTGAAGTGGTTTACTTTGGTAGGTCAAATATGATGGCAGAATATAGTATTAATGGTAAGACTCTTAGCAGTGTGGAGGATCAGAGGGATCTTGGGGTCTGAGTACATAGGACACTCAAAGATGCTATGCAGGTTGACTCTGTAGTTAAAAGGGCGTACAGTGTATTGGCCTTCATCAGTCGTGGGATTGAGTTTAAGAATCGAGAGGTAATGTTTAACAGTTGAGAGATTATGAGGGGGGATAGATCGAGTTGACGTGGATAGACTTTTTCCATTGAGAGTAGGGGAGATTCAAACAAAAGGACATGATTTGAGAGTTAGGGGGCAAAAGTTTAAGGGTAACACGAGGGGGAATTTCTTTACTCAGAGAGTGGTAGCTGTGTGGAGCGAGCTTCCAGTAGAAGTGGTAGAGGCAGGTTCGGTATTGTCATTTAAAGTAAAATTGGATAGGTATATGGACAGGAAAGGAATGGAGGGTTATGGGCTGAGTGCCGGTCAGTGGGACTAGGTGAGAGTAAGCGTTCGGCACAGACTAGGAGGGCCAAGATGGCCTGTTTCCGTGCTGTAATTGTTATATGGTTATATGTTGCAGCTATACAGGACCCTGGTCAGACCCTACTTGGAATACTGTGCTCAATTCTGGTCGCCTCACTATAGGAAGGACGTGGAAACCATAGAAAGGGTTCAGAGGAGATTTCCAAGGATGTTGCCTGGATTGGGGAGCATGCCTTATGAGAATAGGTTGAGTGAACTCGGCCTTTTCTCTTGGAGTGACGGAGATTGAGAGGTGATTTGATAGAGGTGTACAAGATAATGAGAAGTATTGATCATGTGGATAGTCAGAGGCTTTTCCCTAGGGCTGAAATGGCTAGCACGAGAGGGCATAGTTTTAAGGTGCTTGGAAGTAGGTACAGAGGAGATGTCAGGGATAAGTTTTTTTATACAGAGAGTGGTGAGTGCGTGGAACGGGCTGCTGGCGGCGGTGGTGGAGGCGGAAACGATCGGATCTTTAACCTCCAGGATGGCTACATGGAGCTTAGAAATATGGACGGCTATGGGTAAAACCGAGGTAATTCTAAAGTAGAAACATGTTCGGCACAGCGTTGTGGGCCGAAGGGCCTGTATTGTGCTGTAGGTTTTCTATGTTTCTTTGTTTCTACTGATCACATTAATGTTCAGTGTCAGACACCCAGTGACTGTAAACACAATCTCCCACAGTCTGGTACTTACCCCAGTTTCTGTATTTTACACTCAGGGTTCCTCAGAGTCGCAGACACCAGTTTCACTCCTGAATCTCCCAGGTCATTCCTCTCAAGTCTAAACACAAACAGACAGATGATGAACAAAGTGATTCAAACCGTGGGTCTGAGGGAATTTCTGTCTCTCGGATATTTCAGGAAACATTAAACCCTTCAGTAAATCGCTGATCGGAGTTCCCATCACTGCCAATGTCCCTCACTGACCAGCTCCAGCGTATTCACCAAATGTCGGTAATTTAGTCTGTCGGTGTGACCCTGTAAACTCCACATATTCTGTCCCATTCCCCGATGGCTAAACAAAATGTTCCTGACCGAAATGCAGAAATGTCATTGGGACACAGTGAAATAGACCCAACCGAGCCAAAGGGATGGGGACGAGAGATCCCACAGGAAGAGTGGGGGATGGGAACAGAGGCCCCACACAAGAAAGGGGGATGGGGAAGAGAGATCCCTCAGGAGGAAGGGGGATGGGGAAGAGAGATCCCAAAGGAGGAAGGGGGAGGGGGAAGAGAGATCCCACAGGAGTTCGTTGGACGAGAGATCTGAAAGTAGGAAGGGGGATGGGGAAGAGAGATACCACAGGAGGAAGGGGGATGTGGTAGAGAGATCCCACAGGTGGAAGGGGGAAGGGGAAGTGATAGATCCCTGAAGAGGAAGGAAGATGTGGAAGGGAGACCCACAAGAAGGGTGGGGTATGACAACAGAAGCCCCACAGAAGAAAGGTGGATGGGGAATAGAGATCCCACAGGAGGAAGGGGGAAGGGGAAGAGAGATCCCACAGGAGGAGGGGGGATGGGGAAGTGAGATCCCACAGGAGGAAGGGGGATCGGGAAGAGAGATCCCACAGGAGGAAGGGGGAAGGGGAAGAGAGATCCCACAGGAGGAGGGGGGATGGGGAAGAGAGATCCCACAGGAGGAGGGGGGATGGGGAAGTGAGATCCCACAGGTGGAAGGGGGACGGGGACGGGACATCCCACAGGAGGAAGGGGGATGGGGAAGGGACATCGCACAGGAGGAAGGGGGAAGGGGAAGGGAGATCCCACAGGTGGATTGCTCCCCGTGCTATGTGCTAGTGTGGCTAGAAATAGGAAGATAATGCAGCTAAATACGTGGCTGAGGGGATGGTGCATGAGGGTGGGGTTCATGTTTCTGGACAATTGGGCTTTCTTCCAGGAGAGGTGCGACCAGTTCGAATTGGACAGTTTGCACCTGAACTGGAGGGGACTAACATCCTTGCCGGTAGGTTAGGCAAGTTCTGCTCAGGGGGTTTTAAACCAGATTGTAAGCGGAGGGTGCAGTGTGTTAGAGCTGATAGTGATGTGGAGGAGGATACGGGTCATGTGAGGACTGCTTGTATAGACAGATATCAAAGGTTTGTACGTGATAGAAATGTTCTCAGGTACATCTATTTCCATACGAGGAGTATTGTAGGTAAGGCAGATGAGTTTAGGTCGTGGATTGGCACATGATGATATCAACATCATTGCTATTAGTAAGACTTGGTTGCAGGAGGGGCAGGACTAATAACTATATAAACATATAACAATTACAGCACGGAAACAGGCCATTTCGGCCCTTCTAGTCCGTGCCGAATGCTTACACTCACCTAGTCCCACTGACCCGTACTCAGCCCATAACCCTCCATTCCTTTCCTGTCCATATACCTATCCAATTTTACTTTAAATGACAATACCGAACCTGCCTCTACCACTTCTACTGGAAGCTCATTCCACACAGCGACCACTCTCTGAGTAAAGAAATTACCCATCATATTACCCTTAAACGTTTGCCCCCTAACTCTCAACTGATGTCCTCTTGTTTGAATCTCCACTATTCTCAATGGAAAAAGCCTATCCACGTCAACTCTATCTATCCCCCTCATAAGTTTAAATACCTCTATCGTCCCCCCTCAACCTTCTATGCTCCAAAGAATAAAGACCTAACTTGTTCAATCTTTCTGTGTAACTTAGGTGCTGAAACCCAGGTAACATTCTAGTAAATCTCCTCGGTACTCTCTCTATTTTATTGACATCTTTCCTATAATTCGGTGACCAGAACTGTACACAATACTCCAAATTTGGCCTTACCAATGCCTTGTACAATTTTAACATTACATCCCAACTCCTATACTCAATGCTCTGATTTATAAAGGCCAACATACCAAAAGCTTTCTTCACCACACTATCCACATGAGATTCCACCTTCAGGGAACTATGCACCATTATTCCTAGATCACCCTGTTCTACTGCATTCTTCAATGCCCTACAATTTACCATGTATGTCCTATTTGGATTATTCCTACTAAAATGCAGTACCTCACACTTATCAGCATTAAACTCCATCTGCCATTGTTCAGCCCACTCCTCTAACTGTTCTAAATCTCTCTGCAAACTTTTAAAACCTACTTCATTATCCACAACGCCACCTACCTTAGTATCATCTGCATACTTACCAATCCAATTTACCACCCCATCATCCAGATCATTAATGTATATGACAAACAACATTAGACCCAGTACAGATCCCTGAGGCCCACCACGAGTCACCAGCCTCCAACCTGACAGTTATCCACCACTACTCTCTGGCATCTCCCATCCAGACACTGTTGAATCCATTTTACTGCTTCAGTATTAATACCTAACGATCAAATCTTCCTAATTAACCTTCTGTGCGGAACCTTGTCAAGGGCCTTAATGAAGTCCATATAGACAACATCCACTGCTTTACCCTCGTCAACTTTACTTGTAACCTCTTCAAAAAATTCAATAAGGTATGTCAAACATGACCTTTCACGCACAAATCCATGATGACTGTTCCTAATCAGACCCTGTCTATCCAGATAATTATATATACCATCTCTAAGAATACCTTCCATTAATTTACCCACCACTGACGTCAAACTGACAGGCCTATAATTGCTAGGTTTACTCTGGGAACCCTTTTTAAACAATGGAACCACATGAGCAATACGCCAATCCTTCGGCACCATCCCCGTTTCTAATAACATTTGAAATATTTCTGTCAGAGCCCCTGCTATTTCTACACTAACGTCCCTCATGGTCCGAGAGAATATCCTGTCAGGATCCGGAGATTTATCCACTTTTATATTCCTTAAAAGCGCCAGCTTCATGTTCCGGCGTTCCGTTGTTTCAGACGTGACAGGGGTGAAGGATGAAAGTGGGAGGAGTGGCATTACCAGTCAGGGGAATCACACAGCTGTGCGCAGACGGGGCAGCCCGGAGGGTTCGTCTACAGAGGCCATATGGGTGGAGCTGAGGAACGGGAAAGGTGTGACCACACGAATAGGGTTGTATTATAGACTGTCCAATAGTCAGAGAGAATTGGAGGAGCAAATCTGTAGAGAGTTAGCAGACCGATGTAAGAAACAGAAAGTTGTAATCGTAGAGGATTTTAAATTTCCACATATTGACGGGGACTCCCACTCTGAGAAAGGGTTAGATGGCGTGGAGTTTGTCAAATGTGTTCAGGAAAGTTTTCTAAATCAATATATTGAGGTACCAATGAGAGAGGGTGCAGTACCTGATCCCCTATTAGGGAACCAGACAGGTCAGGTGACAGAAGTATGTGTAAGCAAACATTTTGGGTCCAGTGACCATAATGTCATTAGGTTCAAGATAATTATGGATAAGGATAGGACTGGTCCACCAGTTAAGGTTCTGAATTGGTAAGGGCCAATTTTGTGGAAATGAGAGAGGATCTGGGAAAAGTGGATTGGGATAAGTTGTTTTCTGGCAAGGATGTGTTCAGTAAGTGGAACACCTTCAAGGGTGAAATTTTGAGACTGCAGAGTTTGCATGTTCCTGCCAGGATTAAAGGCAAAGTTAACAGGCCTAGGGAACCTTGGTTTTCGAGGGATATTGGCGATCTGGTTAAGTAGGTGTTTAGCAGGTGTAGGCAACAAAGAAGAAATTAGATACTTGAAGAGTATAGAAAATGTAAGGGAATACTAAAGGAGGAAATCAGGAAGGCAAAAAGATGACATGAGGTTGCTTTGGCAGGTAATGTGAAGGTAAACCAGAAGGGTTCCTACAAGTATATTGAGAGTAAAAGGATAGTAAAGGACAAAATTGGTCGCCTAGAAGATCAGAGTGGTCGTCTATGTGTGGAGCCTCACGAGATGGGGGAGATCTTAAACAGGTTTTTTGCATCAGTGTTTACACAGGAAACTGGCATAGCGGATATGGAATTAAGGCAAACAAACAGTAGTGTCATGGAACATATAGAGATTAAAGAGGAGGAGCTGCTTGCTGCCTTACAGTGAATACAGGTAGATAAGTCCCCCGGGGCCTGACATATTTCCTCGGACCTTGAGAGAGACTAGTGTAGAAATTGCAGGGGCCCTGGCAGAAATATTTAAAATGTCCTCAGCCACGGGTGCGGTGCCAGAGGATTGGAGGGTAGTTCATGTAGTTCCGTTGTTTGAAAAAGGCTCCAAAAGTACACCAGGTAATTACAGGCCAGTGTGCCTGACATCAGTAGTAGGTAAATTATCAGAAGGTGTTCTGAGAGATTGGATATACAAGGATTTGGACAGCCAAGGGCTGATTAAAGATAGTCAACATGGCTTTGTGTGTGGTAGATCATGTTTAATGAATCTTGTAGTGTTTTTCGAGGAGGTTACCAAGAATGCATATGAAGGAAAGGCTGTGGATGTTGTCTGCATGAACTTTAGTAAGGTCTTTGACAAGATCCCACACATAAAAGGTCAGTTCAGAAGGTTCAGACAGTAGGTATCCATGGAGAGGTTGTACACTGGATTCAAATTGGCTCTGTGGGTGAAGACAGAGAGTGGTAGTGGATGATTGCTTCTCAGACTGGAGGCCTGTGACTAGTGGTGGGTCTCAGGGATCTGTGCTGGGACCATTGTTGTTTGTTGTCTATATCAATGATCTAGATGATAATGTGATAAATTGGATCAGCAGGTTTGCTGATGACACTAAGATGGAGGCGTTGTGGACAGTGAGGAAGGCTTTGATAGCTTGCAGAGGGATCTGGACCATCTGGAAAAATGGGCCAGAAAATGACAGATGGAATTTAGAACGTATGACATATAACCATATAACAATTACAGCACGGAAACAGGCCATCTCGGCCTTTCTAGTCTGTGCCGAATGCTTACTCTCACTTAGTCTCACCTAGTCCCACCTACCTGCACTCAGCCCATAACCCCCCATTCCATTCCTTTGCTGTCCATATTACTATCCAATTTTTTTTAAATGACAACATTGAACCTGCCTCTACCACTTCTACTGGAAGCTCGTTCCACACAGCTACCACTCTCTGAGTAAAGAAGATCTCCCTTGTGATACCCCTAAACTTTTGTCCTTTCACTCTCAACTCATTCCCTCTTGTTCGAATCTCTCCTACTCTGAATGGAAAAAAGACTATCCATGTCAACTCTATCTATCCCCCTCATAATTTTAAATACCTCTATCAAGTCCCCCCTCAACCTTCTACGCTCCAAAGAATAAAGACCTAACTTGTTCATTAGGTGCTGAAACCCAGGTAGTATTCTAGTAAATTTACTTAGTACTCTCTCTATTTTGTTGACATCTTTCCTATAATTCGGTCACCAGAACTGTACACAATACTCCAAATTTGGCCTTAACAATGCCTTGTACAATTTTAACATTACATCCCAACTCCTATACTCAATGCTCTGATTTATAATGGCCAGTATACCAAAAGCTTTCTTCACCACCCTATCCACATGAGATTCCACCTTCAGGGAACTATGCACCATTATTCTTAGATCACTCTGTTCTGCTGCATTCCTCAATGCCCTACCATTTACCATGTATGTCCTTTTTGGATTATTCCTACCAAAATGTATCACCTCACACATATCAACATTAAACACCATCTGCTATCTTTCAGCCCACTCTTTTAACTGGCCTAAATCTTTGAACAACAAGCTTTGAAACCTTCATTATCCACAACGTCACCTATCTTAGTACTATCTGCATACTTACTAATCCAATTTACCATTCCATCATCCAGATCATTAATGCATATGACAAACAACATTGGACCCAGTACAGATCCCTGAGGCACACCACTAGTCACCACTTTAATGCAGACAAGTGTGAGGTGTTGCATTTTGGAAAGACAGATCAAGGTAGGACATACACAGTAAATGGTAGGGCACTGAGGAGTGTGGAGGAACAAAGGGATCTGGGAGTTCAGGTACATAATTCCCTGAAAGTGGCATCACAGGTAGACAGAGTTGTAAAGAAGGCTTTTGGCATCCTGACATTCATAAATCAAAGTACTGAGTATAGGAGTTGGAATATTATGGTGAGGTTGTAAAGGACATTGGTGAGGTCAAATTTGGAGTATTGTGTGCAGTTCTGGTCACTGAACTATAGGAAGGATATCAGTATGGTTGAAAGAATGCAGAGAAGATTTACTAGGATGTTGCTGGGTCTTCAGGAGTTGAGTTACAGGGAAAGATTGAACAGATTACGACTTTATTCCTTGGAGCGCAGAAGAATGCGGGGGGATTTCAAAGAGGTTGACAAAACTCTGAGGGGTATAGACAGGGTAAATGAGAATAGGCTCTTTCCACATACATTAGGAGAGATAAATTACAGGAGGACTTGGCTTCAGGGTGAAAGGGGAAAGGTTTCGGGGGAAATTCTTCACTGAGAGAGTGGTGAGAGTGTGGAACGAGCTGCCATTTGATGTAGAAAATGTGGACTCACTCTTAAGCTTTAAGAATAAATTGGATAGATACATGGATGGGGGAGGTCTGGAGGGTTATGGACTGGGTACAGGTCACTGGGACAAGTGGAATAAAGTTTCGGCACAGAGCAGAAGGGCCAGATGGCTTGTTTTCTGTGTGCTGGTGTTTTATGATTCTATGAAGGGCTGTGGGGAGGAGAGTTCACTCAGTCGTAAGGGCGAATGGGAAGAGAGCTCCCACAGGAGGAAGGGAAATGGGGAAGAGAGACCCCACAGGAGGATGTGGGAAGGGGAAGAGAGATCCCACAGGAGGAAAGGGGAAGGGGAAAAGCGATCCCACCGGAGGAAGGGGGATGGGGAAGAGAGAACTCGCACGAGAGAGATGGGGAAGGGATATCCCACAGGAGGATGTGGGAAGGGGAAGAGAGAACTCGCAGGGGGAAGGGGGATGGGGAAGAGAGATCCCACAGGAGTAAGGGGGATGGGGAAGAGAGATCTCACAGGAGGGAGATGGGGAAGGGATGTCCCACAGGAGGATGTGGGAAGGGGAAGAGAGAACTCGCAGGGGGAAGGGGGATGGGGTAGAGAGATCGCATAGGAGGAAGGGAGATGGGGAAGAGAGATCCCACAGGAGGAAGGGGATGGGGAAGAGAGATCCCACAGGAGGAAGGGGATGGGGAAGGGAGATCCCACTGGAGGATGGGGGAAGGGGAATAGAGATCCCACAGGAGGAAGGTGGATGGGGAAGAGAGATCCCACTGGAGGATGGGGGAAGAAGAATAGATATCCCACAGGAGGAAGGTGATGGGGAAGGGAGATCCCATAGGAGGATGGGGGATGGGGAAGGGAGATCCCACAGGAGGAAGGGGGATGGGGAAGGGAGATCCCACAGGAGGATGGGGGATGGGGAAGGGAGATCCCACAGGAGGAAGGGGGATGGGGAAGAGAGATCCCACAGGAGGAATGTGATGGGGAAGGGAGATCACACAGGAGGACGGGGGATGGGGAAGGGAGATCCCACTGGAGGATGGGGGATGGGGAAGAGAGATCCTACAGGAGGAAGGGGGATGGGGAAGAGAGATCCCACTGGAGGATGGGGGAAGGGGAATAGAGATCCCACAGGAGGAAGGTGATGGGGAAGGGAGATCCAACAGGAGGAAGGGGGAAGGGGAATAGAGATCCCACAGGAGGAAGGTGATGGGGAAGAGAGATCCCACAGGAGGAAGGGGGAAGGGGAATAGAGATCCCACAGAAGGAAGGTGATGGGGAAGGGAGATCCAACAGCAGGAAGTTGTTGCTGAAGAAAGCCCAGAGGAGGAAGCAGAATGTGGAAAAGATGTCCAACAGAAGGAAGAGGATGGGAAAGAGTGTACCCAGAGGAACAAAGCTGGTGGGGAAGATAAATCTGACAGGGAAGAGACATTACATAGCAGGAAGGGGGATGGGGAAAAGAGATCCCACAGGAAGAAAGGGAGAGGGGAAGATAAATCTCACAGGAGGAAGGAGCATGGGGAAGAGAGATCTGATAGGAAGGGGGGGGGGGACGTGGAAGAGAGATCATACAGGAGGATAGCGGATGAGTAGGAGAGATACCTCAGGAAGTGGGGACATGGAACAGAGGAACCACAGGAGGAATAGGAGTGGGGAAGAGAGATCCATGAGGAGGAAGGGGGATGGGGAAGAGAGATCCCACAGGAGGAAGGGGGATGGGGAAGAGATATCCCACAGGAGGAAGGGGATGGGGAAGAGAGATCCCACAGGAGGAAGGGGGATGGGGAAGAGAGACCTCACAGGACGAAGGGGGATGGGGAAGAGAGACCACACAGGAGGAAGGGGGATGGGGAAAAGTGATCCCACCGCAGGAAGGGGGATGGGGAAGAGAGATCCCACAGGAGGAAGGGGGATGGGGAAGAGAGACCCCACAGGAGGAAGGGGGATGGGGAAAAGCGATCCCACCGGAGGAAGGGGGATGGGGAAGAGAGATCCCACAGGAGGAAGGGGGATGGGGAAGAGAGACCCCACCGGAGGAAAGGGGATGGGGAAGAGAGACCCCACAGGAGTAAGGGGGATGAGGAAGAGAGATCTCACAGGAGGGAGATGGGGAAGGGATGTCCCACAGGAGGATGTGGGAAGGGGAAGAGAGAACTCGCAGGGTGAAAGGAGATGGGGAAGAGAGATGCCACAGGAGGAAGGGGGATGGGGGGAGAGATCCCACAGGAGGAAGGGGGATGGGGAAGAGAGATCCCACAGGAGGAAGGGGGATGGGGAAGAGAGACCCCACAGGAGGAAGGGAGATGGGGAAGAGAGACCCCACAGGAGGAAGGGGGATGGGGAAAAGCGATCCCACCGGAGGAAGGGGGATGGGGAAGAGAGATCCCACAGGAGGAAGCGGGATGGGGAAGAGAGACCCCACAGGAGGAAGGGGGATGGGGAAAAGCGATCCCACCGGAGGAAGGGGGATGGGGAAGAGAGATCCCACAGGAGGAAGGGGGATGGGAAGAGAGACCCCACCGGAGGAAAGGGGATGGGGAAGAGAGACCCCACAGGAGTAAGCGGGATGAGGAAGAGAGATCTCACAGGAGGGAGATGGGGAAGGGTTGTCCCACAGGAGGATGTGGGAAGGGGAAGAGAGATCCCACAGGAGGAAGGGGGATGGCGAAGAGAGATCCCACTGGAAGAAGTGGATGGTGAAGGGAGGTCCCATGGGAGGAAGGGGAGAGAAGAGAGAGGGATTAAACAGGATGAAGGGGGAAGGGGTTGAGAGATCGGCCAGGAGGAGGGATGTGGAAGAGATGTCCCGCAGGAGGAGGGGGGTGTGAAAGAGAGATCCCACAAGATGAAGGGGGATGGGGATTGGGGAAACCACAGGAGGAAGGGGGATGGGGAAGAGAGATCCCACAGGAGGAATGGGGATGGGGAAGAGAGATCCCACAGGAGGAATGGGATGGCGAAGAGAGATCCCACAGGAGGAAGGGGGACGGGGAAGAGAGATCCCATGGGAGGAAGGGGGAAGGAGAGAGAGGGATTAACCAGGATGAAGGGGGATGGGGTTGAGAGATCGGCCAGGAGGAGGAGGGATGTGGAAGACAGTTCCCACAGGAGGATGTGGGATTGGGAAGAGAAATCTCACAGGAGGAAGGGGGATGGGGAAGAGAAATTACACAGGACAATGGGGCATGCCAAAGAGCGATCTGACAGGATGTGGCAGGTTTTCGAAACAAGGCCCTGCAGGAGTAAGGGGATGGGGAAAAGAGATCCCACAGGAGGAAGTGGAATGGGGAAGAGCAATCCCTCGGAAGGAAGGGGGGTGGTGACAATAGATCCCACAGAAGGAATGGGAATGGGGAATACAGATCCCATAGGATGATCAGGCATGGGGACGAGAGATGAGACAGGAGGAAGTGGGTGGGGAAGCGAGATCATACAGGAGGTTGGGGGATGAGTAGGAGAGATCCCATAGGAGGAAGAGTGATGGGGAAAATAAATGCCACGGGAGGAAGGGGGACGGGGAAGAGAGATCCCATCCGATGTAGGGGATTGGGAAGAGAGATCCCACAGAATGAAGGGGGATGGGGAAGAGAGATCCCACAAGAGGATGGGGAATGGGGAAGAGAGATGTACAGGAGGAAGGGAAATGGCGAAGCAAGATCCCGTAAGAAGTGGAGGGATGGAAACAGAGCCCCCACGGGGGTCAGGTGGATGGGGAAGAGAGATCCCACTGTAGGAAATGGGATATTGAAGAGAGATCCCACAGGAAGAAAGGGGTGGGGAGTTTAAATCCCACAGGAGGAAGGGAGTTGGGGAAGACAGATCCAACAGATGGAAGTGGGATGGGAACAGAGGCCCCAGAGGGTGAAAGGGGATGCGGAAGAGAGATCCCACAGGAGCATGGGAGGTGGAGAAGAGAGATTCCACTGTAGGAATGGGGATGGGGAAGAGCGATTCATCAGGAGGAAGGGAGCTGGTGATGAGAGATCCCACAGGAGGAAGGTGTATAGGGAACAGAGAGCCCACAGGAGGAAGGGAGATGGGTAGAGAGATCCCACAGGAGGAAGGGGATATAGAGAGAGATTAAACAGGATGAAGCAGGAAGGGGTTGAGAGATTGGCCAGGAGGAGGAGGGATGTGGAAGAGAGTTCCCACAGGAGGATGTGGGATTGGGAAGAGAAATCTCACAGGAGGAAGGGGGTTGGGGCAGAGAAATTCCACAGGACAATGGGGCATGCCAAAGAGAGATCCGACAGGAAGGAGTCGATGGGGGAGAGAGATCCCACAGGAGGAAGGTGTATGGAGAAGAGAGATCCCACGGCAGGAAGGGGGATGGGGATGAGAGATCCCACAGCAGGACGGAATGGGAAGGGAGATCCCACAGGAGGAAGGTGGATGGGGAAGGGAGATCCCACAGAAGGAAGGGGGATGGGGATGAGGGATCCCACGGCAGGAAGGGGGATGGGGATGAGAGATCCCATAGAAGGAAGGGGGATGGGGATGAGAGATCCCACAGGAGGAAGGTGGATGCTGAGGAGAGATCCAACAGTTGGAAGGAAGGGGGAGTGGGAACAGAGAGCCCAGAGGACGAAGGGGGATGGGAAAGTGAGGTCTCACAGGTGGATTGCTACCCGTGCCACGTGCTAGTGAGGCTAGAAATAGGAAGATAATGCAGCTAAATACGTGGCTGAGGGGATGGTGCATGAGGGAGGGGTTCATGTTTCTGGACAATTGGGCTTTCTTCCAGGGGAGGTGGGGCCAGTTCGAATTGGGCAGTTTGCACCTGAACTGGAGGGGACTAACATCCTAGCCGGTAGGTTATTAAGTTCTGCTCCGGGGGTTTTAAACTAGATTGCAGGGGCAGGGGAACCAGAGTGTTAGAGCAGATAGTGAGGTGGAGGAGGATAAGGGTCATGCGAGGACTGCTTGTATAGACAGATATCAAAGGTTTGTCCGTGATAGAAATGTTCTCAGGTGCATCAATTTTGATGCAAGGAGTATTGTAGGTAAGGCAGATGAGTTTAGGGCATGGATTGGCATGATAATGATATCGACATTATTGCTATTAGTAAGACTTGGTTTGCAAGAGGGGCAGGACTGGCAGCTTCATGTTCTGGGTTTCTGTTGTTTCAGAGGTCATAGGGCGGAGGGATGAGAGGGGGAGGAGTGGCATTACCAGTCAGGGAGAATATCACAGCTGTGTGTAGACGGGAATGCCCACAGGGTTCGTCTACAGAGGCCATATGGGTGGAGCTGAGGAACGGGAAAGGTGTGACCACACGAATAGGGTTGTATTATAGACTGTCCAATAGTCACAGAGAATTGGAGGAGCAAATCTGTAGAGAGTTAGCAGACCGATGTAAGAAACAGAAAGTTGTAATCGTAGAGGATTTTAAATTTCCACATATTGACGGGGACTCCCACTCTGAGAAAGGGTTAGATGGCGTGGAGTTTGTCAAATGTGTTCAGGAAAGTTTTCTAAATCAATATATTGAGGTACCAATGAGAGAGGGTGCAGTACCTGATCCCCTATTAGGGAACCAGACAGGTCAGGTGACAGAAGTATGTGTAAGCAAACATTTTGGGTCCAGTGACCATAATGTCATTAATTTCAAGATAGTTATGGATAAGGATAGGACTCATCCACCAGTTAAGGTTCTGAATTGGAGAAGGACCAATTTTGTGGAAATGAGAGAGGATATGGGAAGAGTGGATTGGGTTAAGTTGTTTTCTGGCAGGGATGTGTTTAGTAAGTGGAACACCTTCAAGGGTGAAATTTTGAGAGTGCAGAGTTTGCATGTTCCTGCCAGGATTAAAGGCAAAGTCAACAGGCATGGGGAACCTTGGTTTACAAGGGATATTGGTGATCTGGTTAAGTAGGTGTTTAGCAGAAATAGGCAACAAGGAACAATTGAGGTACTTGAAGAGTATAGAAAATGTAAGCGAATACTAAAGAAGGAAATCAGGAAGGCAAAAAGAAGACATGAGGTTGCTTTGGCAGATAATGTGAAGGTAAACCAGAAGGGTTTCTACAAGTATATTAAGAGTAAAAGGATAGTAAAGGACAAAATTGGTCCCCTAGAAGATCAGAGTGGTCGTCTATGTGTGGAGCCTCACGAGATGGGGGAGAACTTAAACAGGTTTTTTGCATCAGTGTTTACACAGGAAACTGGCATAGCGGATATGGAATTAAGGCGAACAAACAGTACTGTCATGGAACATATAGAGATTAAAGAGGAGGAGCTCCTTGCTGCCTTATAAAGGTAGATAAATCCCCCGGGCCTGACATGATATTTTCTCTGACCTCGAGAGAGACTAGTGTAGAAATTGCAGGGACCTTGGCAGAAATATTTAAAATGTCCTCAGCCACGGGTGCGGTGCCGGAGGATTGGAGGGTAGTTCATGTAGTTCCGTTGTTTGAAAAAGGCTCCAAAAGTACACCAGGTAATTACAGGCCAGTGAGCCTGACATCAGTAGTAGGTAAATTATCAGAAGGTGTTCTGAGAGATCGGATATACAAGGATTTGGACAACCAAGGGCTGATTAAAGATAGTCAACATGGCTTTGTGTGTGGTAGATCATGTTTAATGAATCTTGTAGTGTTTTTCGAGGAGGTTACCAAGAATGCATGTGAAGGAAAGGCTGTGGATGTTGTCTGCATGAACTTTAGTAAGGCCTTTGACAAGGTCCCACGTAAGAGGTTAGTTCAGAAGGTTCAGACACTAGGTATCCATGGAGAGGTTGTAAACTGGATTCGAATTGGCTGTGTGGGAGAAGACAGAGAGTGGTAGTGGATGATTGCTTCTCAGACTGGAGACCTGTGACTAGTGGTGTGTCTCAGGGATCTGTGCTGGGACCATTGTTGTTTGTTGTCTATATCAATGATTTAGATGATAATTTGATAAATTGGATCAGCAGGTTTGTGGATGACACTAAGATAGAGGCGTTGTGGACAGCGAGGAAAGCTTTCAAAGCTTGCAGAGGGATCTGGACCAACTGGAAAAATGGGCCAGAAAATGGCAGATGGAATTTAATGCAGACAAGTGTGAGGTGTTCCATTTTGGAAGGACAAATCAAGGTACGACATACACAATAACGGTAGGGCACTGAGGAGTGCGGAGGAACAGAGGGATCTGGGGGTTCAGATACATAAGCCCCTGAAAGTGGCGTCACAGGTGGACAGGGTTGTAAAAAAGGTTCTTGGCATCCTGGCATTCATAAATCAAAGTACTGAGTATAGGAGTTGGAATATTATGGTGAGGTTGTATAAGGCATTGGTGAGGCCAAATTTGGAGTATTGTGTACAGTTCTGATCACCGAACTGTAGGAAGGATATCAGTAAGTTTGAAAAAGTGCAGAGAAGATTTACTAGGATGTTGCTGGGTGTTCAGGAGTTGAGTTACAAGGAAAGATTGAACAGGTTAGGACTTTATTCCTTGGAGCATAGAAGAATGAGGGGAGATTTGATAGAGGTTTACAAAATTATGAGGGTATAGACAGGGTAAATGCGAATAGGCATAGATTAGGAGAGACAAAAATGAGAAGACGTGGCTTCAGTGTGAAAGGGGAAAGGTTTAGGGGGAGCATTAGGAGGAACTTCTTCACTCAGAGGGTGGTGAGAGTGTGGAACGAGCTGTCATCTGATGTGGAAAATGTGGACTCACTCTTAAGCTTTAAGAATAAATTGGATAGATACATGGATGGGAGAGGACTGGAGGGTTATGGACTGGGTGCAGGTCAATGGGACTAGCGGAATAAGGTTTTGGTACAGACTAGAAGGACCGAATGGCTTGTTTTCTGTGCTGTAGTGTTCTATGATTTTATGATTCTATGTGGAGGAGAGTTCCCACAGGCGAAAGGGGGATGGGGATGGGGGAGAGAGATCCCACAGGAGGAAGGGGGATGGGGATGAGAGATCCCACAGGACGGAGCGGGATGGCAGAGAGAGATACCACCGAAGGAAGGGGTATGTGGAAGAGAGATCCCACAGGAGGAAGGGAGATGGGGAAGAGATATCCCACAGGAGGAAGGGGGATGGGGAGGAGAGATCCCACAGGAGGAAGGGGGATGGGGATGAGAGATCCCACAGGGCGAAGCGGGATGGGGAAGCGAGATCCCACAGGAGGAAGGGTTTAGGGCAGAGAGATCCCACAGGAGGAAGGGGGATGGGGAGGAGAGATCCCACAGGACGGAGGGGGATGGCAGAGAGAGATACCACCGGAGGAAGGGGTATGTGGAAGAGAGATCCCACAGAAGGAAGGGGGATGGGGATGAGAGATCCCACAGGGTGAAGCGGGATGGGGAAGCGAGATCCCACAGGAGGAACGGGGATGGGGAAGAGAGATCCCACAGGAGGAAGGGTTTAGGGAAGAGAGATCCCACAGGAGGAAGGGGGATGGGGAGGAGAGATCCCACAGGAGGAAGGGGGATGGGGATGAGAGATCCCACAGGGCGAAGCGGGATGGGGAAGCGAGATCCCACAGGAGGAAGGGGGATGGGGAAGAGAGATCCCACAGGAGGAAGGGTGATGGGGAAGAGAGATCCCACAGGAGGAAGGGGGATGGGGATGAGAGATCCCACAGGGCGAAGCGGGATGGGGAAGCGAGATCCCACAGGAGGAAGGGTTTAGGGCAGAGAGATCCCACAGGTGGAAGGGGGATGGGGAGGAGAGATCCCACAGGACGGAGGGGGATGGCAGAGAGAGATACCACCGGAGGAAGGGGTATGTGGAAGAGAGATCCCACAGGAGGAAGGGGGATGGGGATGAGAGATCCCACAGGGTGAAGCGGGACGGGGAAGCGAGATCCCACAGGAGGAAGGGTTTAGGGAAGAGAGATCCCACAGGAGGAAGGGGGATGGGGAGGAGAGATCCCACAGGAGGAAGGGGGATGGGGATGAGAGATCCCACAGGGCGAAGCGGGATGGGGAAGCGAGATCCCACAGGAGGAAGCGGGACGGGGAAGCGAGATCCCACAGGAGGAAGGGTTTAGGGAAGAGAGATCCCACAGGAGGAAGGGGGATGGGGAAGAGAGATCCCACAGAAGGAAAGGGGATGGCAGAGAGAGATACCACCGGAGAAAGCGGTATGTGGAAGAGAGATCCCACAGGAGGAAGGGAGATGGGGAAGAGATATCCTACAGGAGGAAGGGGGATGGGGAGGAGAGATCCCACAGGAGGAAGGGGGATGGGGATGAGAGATCCCACAGGGCGAAGCGGGATGGGGAAGCGAGATCCCACAGGAGGAAGGGGGATGGGGAAGAGAGATCCCACAGGAGGAAGGGTTTAGGGAAGAGAGATCCCACAGGAGGAAGGGGGATGGGGAAGAGAGATCCCACAGAAGGAAAGGGGATGGCAGAGAGAGATACCACCGGAGAAAGCGGTATGTGGAAGAGAGATCCCACAGGAGGAAGGGAGATGGGGAAGAGATATCCTACAGGAGGAAGGGGGATGGGGATGAGAGATCCCACAGGGCGAAGCGGGATGGGGAAGCGAGATCCCACAGGAGGAAGGGTTTAGGGCAGAGAGATCCCACAGGTGGAAGGGGGATGGGGAGGAGAGATCCCACAGGACGGAGGGGGATGGCAGAGAGAGATACCACCGGAGGAAGGGGTATGTGGAAGAGAGATCCCACAGGAGGAAGGGGGATGGGGATGAGAGATCCCACAGGGTGAAGCGGGACGGGGAAGCGAGATCCCACAGGAGGAAGGGTTTAGGGAAGAGAGATCCCACAGGAGGAAGGGGGATGGGGAGGAGAGATCCCACAGGAGGAAGGGGGATGGGGATGAGAGATCCCACAGGGCGAAGCGGGATGGGGAAGCGAGATCCCACAGGAGGAAGCGGGACGGGGAAGCGAGATCCCACAGGAGGAAGGGTTTAGGGAAGAGAGATCCCACAGGAGGAAGGGGGATGGGGAAGAGAGATCCCACAGAAGGAAAGGGGATGGCAGAGAGAGATACCACCGGAGAAAGCGGTATGTGGAAGAGAGATCCCACAGGAGGAAGGGAGATGGGGAAGAGATATCCTACAGGAGGAAGGGGGATGGGGAGGAGAGATCCCACAGGAGGAAGGGGGATGGGGATGAGAGATCCCACAGGGCGAAGCGGGATGGGGAAGCGAGATCCCACAGGAGGAAGGGGGATGGGGAAGAGAGATCCCACAGGAGGAAGGGTTTAGGGAAGAGAGATCCCACAGGAGGAAGGGGGATGGGGAAGAGAGATCCCACAGAAGGAAAGGGGATGGCAGAGAGAGATACCACCGGAGAAAGCGGTATGTGGAAGAGAGATCCCACAGGAGGAAGGGAGATGGGGAAGAGATATCCTACAGGAGGAAGGGGGATGGGGAGGAGAGATCCCACAGGAGGATGGGGGATGGGGATGAGAGATCCCACAGGGCGAAGCGGGATGGGGAAGCGAGATCCCACAGGAGGAAGGGGGATGGGGAAGAGAGATCCCACAGGGGGAAGGGTTTAGGGAAGAGAGATCCCACAGGAGGAAGGGGGATGTGGATGAGAGATCCCACAGGAGGAAAGGGGATGGGGATGAGAGATCCCACAGGACGAAGCGGGATGGGGAAGCGAGATCCCACAGGAGGAAGGGGGATGGGGAAGAGAGATCCCACAGGAGGAAGGGGGATGGGGAAGAGAGATCCCACAGAAGGAAGGGGGATGGGGAAGAGAGATCCCACAGGAGGAAGGGGGATGGGGAAGAGAGATCCCACGGGAGGAAGGGTGATGTGGAAGCGAAATCCCACAGGAGGAAGGGGGATGGGGAAGAGAGATACCACAGGAGGAAGGGGATGGGGAAGAGAGAACGCACAGGAGGAAGAGGAATGGGGGAGAGAGATCCCACAGGAAGAAGGGGAATGGGGAAGAGAGATCACACAGGAGGAAGGGGGATGGGGAAGAGAGATCACACAGGAGGAAGGAAATGGGGAAGAGATATCCTACAGGAGGAAGGGGGATGGGGAGGAGAGATCCCACAGGAGGAAGGGGGATGGGGATGAGAGATCCCACAGGGCGAAGCGGGATGGGGAAGCGAGATCCCACAGGAGGAAGGGGGATGGGGATGAGAGATCCCACAGGGCGAAGCGGGATGGGGAAGCGAGATCCCACAGGAGGAAGGGGGATGGGGAAGAGAGATCCCACAGGGGGAAGGGTTTAGGGAAGAGAGATCCCACAGGGGGAAGGGTTTAGGGAAGAGAGATCCCACAGGAGGAAGGGGGATGTGGATGAGAGATCCCACAGGAGGAAAGGGGATGGGGATGAGAGATCCCACAGGACGAAGCGGGATGGGGAAGCGAGATCCCACAGGAGGAAGGGGGATGGGGAAGAGAGATCCCACAGGAGGAAGGGGGATGGGGAAGTGAGATCCCACAGGAGGAAGGAGGCTGGGGATGAGAGATCCCACAGGAGGAAGTGGGATAGGGAAGAGAGATCCCACAGAAGGAAGGGGGATGGGGAAGAGAGATCCCACAGGAGGAAGGGGGATGGGGAAGAGAGATCCCACAGGAGGAAGGGGGATGGGGAAGAGAGATACCACAGGATGAAGGGGGAAGAGGTTGAGAGATCAGCCAGGAGGAGGAGAGATGTGGAAGAGAGATCCCACAGGAGGATGTGGGATTGGGAAGAGAAATATCACAGGAGGAAGCGGGATTTGGAAGAGAGAACCCACAGGAGGAAGGGGATGGGGAAGAGAGAACGCACAGGAGGAAGAGGGATGGGGGAGAGAGATCCCACAGGAAGAAGGGGAATGGGGAAGAGAGATCACACAGGAGGAAGGGGGATGGGGAAGAGAGATCACACAGGAGGAAGGGGGATGGGGAAGTGAGATCCCACAGGAGGAAGGGGGATGGGGTAGAGAGATCCCACAGGAGGAAGGGGGATGGGGAAGAGAGATCACACAGGAGGAAGGGGGATGGGGAAGAGAGATCACACAGGAGGAAGGGGGATGGGGAAGTGAGATCCCACAAGAGGAAGGGGGATGGTGAAGAGAGATCTCACAGGGGGAAGAGGGATGGGGAAGAGATATCCCACAGGAGGAAGGGGGATGGGGAAGTGAGATCCCACAAGAGGAAGGGGGATGGTGAAGAGAGATCTCACAGGGGGAAGAGGGATGGGGAGGAAAGATCTCATGGGAAGGGGGGGGTGTTGTGTGGAAAAGACGTCCCACAGGAGGATGAGGAGAGAGTAATAGAGAGCCCACAGGAGGAATGGGGATGGGGGCGAGATTCCAAAGAATGGAAGGGAGATTGGGATGAGATCTCCCACAGGTGGATTCCAAGGGTAAATGATAATCCTACAAGACGAGAGGATGCAGAAATTTTTTGTACGTGTGTGTTGGGTCTGAACAGAGGCCCAGGGGAGATGCGCCCTCGCTCTTTGCGTATCTGGAATTGAGCAAAGTCACACACGGGGAAGGGCAGGGGAGGACAATCTCACAATGGTATTTCTTTCCTTCTCACTGGGACAGTCTGCTGACAGTCTCTTGTCCCTCACCGGGAAGGGGTTGTGAATCTCTGACCCACCTGCTGCAGTCAGAGTCGGTCTGAGTGAGAAGGAACATTGTCAATGGACGTGTTACAGGCAGTGAGAAGCACAGCCATTAATGTGATTTACTACCATTAAACCAATGGCCGTTGTTCACTGATCTGATGAAATCTCCAACATCCCTTCACAAGGAACCACAGAATCCTTCCGTCCTTGGGGAATTACTGACCGATCCCCTGGGCATTTGTCACAATTCATCACAATCTGATTTACTACAGTTTCACCAAAATTCCTTTACATTGAAACAAAACAATGAGACAGTTTCACAGTTCAGAGTGAGAGATAAAGCAAGTTACCTCAACTCCTGGCACTTGTGCAGCCCGGGTCCCAGCCGCTGGATTCCTTCACACTGAATGTGGCAGTTCTCCAGGTTGAGGTGTTTTATTGTATCACAGAGTCCGATGACATGAGACAGGACCGCGCAGTCAATCGGGGTCAGTGTCATTCCACTGAATGAAAGTTTTTCCACAGATCCAAGTGCGGCCTGAGCCAGTCCACGATTCTGAGACTCAAACAGGTAGTGCAATGTGTTCAGGAGGCTCCTTTTACCAGCTTCACTCTCTGTGTTTCTACTCTGGTGTTTAACCTCCTCCTTCACCCAGTCAATCACCCGGCAGGTTGTTTGATGAGGAAATGGACCCAGAAACTCCTCCAGGCCCCGAGCTGTCATTGGGTTGGAGAGACCAGCAACAAAACGGAGAAATACCTCAAATCGCCCATCTGTCGTGCTGTGGGCTTTGAAGAGGAATTTCAGGATATCCCCGGGATGTGGATTCAGGAATTGTGCGACTGCAGCTACAAACTCTTGGATGGTGAGGTGTGGGAATGTGTACACCACACACCGGGCAGAATCCTCTCTCTCCAAAAGCTCCATCAGGAACCCGGACAGGAACTGGGAAGGCTGCAGATTGTAGTTGATCAAATCTCTATCTGTAAACACAATCTTCCTCTCGGACACTCCTCTGAAGGCCATCTGACCAACCCTGAGTAACACATCACGGGGGTTCTCAATCTCACGGCCGTGGTTTTTCAGGATGTTGTAAATATAGTAGGAGTACAGTTGGGTGATGGTCTTGGGAACTCGCTGCGGGTCCCTGACTCTTTGTGTGAAGAAGGGGCCCAGTGCCAGAGCGAGGATCCAGCAGTAGGAGGGGTTGTAGCTCATGGTGTAGAGGATCTCGTTCTCCTTCACATGTTTGAAAACAGCTTCCGCCACTGTCTGATCTTCAAAATGCCTGATGAAGTATTTCTTCCGTTCCTCACCAGAAAATCCCAGGATTTCAGCCTGGATACCGATCTGAGCGTTTTCCAATAAATGTAACGCAGTGGGGCGGGTGGTCACCAGCACTGAACACCCTGGGAGCAGCTTGCCCTGGATTAAACTGTACACAATGTCAGACACTTCACACCAACACTCGGGATCTGGGCACTGGTGCTTGGGTTCTGTATCTCTCCGACTGTCAGCAAAATTTATTGTGTGCTTGAATTCATCCAAACCATCGAATATAAGCAGCAATCCCTCTGGGTTCTTCCAGACCTCTCTCAGTAAATTCCCAAAGTAAGGATACTGATCCAGAATCAGTTCCCTCAGGTTTATTCTGTTGTTAATGGAGTTTAAATCCCGGAATTTGAAACTGAAGACAAACTGGAACTGTTGGTATATTTTCCCCGTGGCCCAGTCATAAACAATCTTTTGTACCATTGTTGTTTTCCCGATCCCCGGGACTCCGGCCATTGCTGCTGAACTCCCAGATATGGAGTAACTTTGGGAAAACCTGCTCTGGAACAACTGATCAGTCCGGATTTTTTCCATCTCTCCTTGGAGATGTTTCTCTCTCCACTCCTCGTGGTCTCTGCCTCTTGCCAGCAGCTCATGTTCCACCAGTTTCCGATCTCGAACAGTAGAAATGACCGTGAGCTCAGCGTATCGATCAATCAGCTGGAAAACCTTCACCTTCTCCGTCATCAGGATCGTGTTCACTGTCAGTGTTTCAGTTTGTGCCCGCAGAGTCTCCTTGTGTTTCTGTTGAACATCTTCCATGGGAACAGACAGTGGACAAACTGTTAGATGCCTCAACTCAGAACTCAGTATTTAAGCACACAAGAGTTAGCTCAAAGCTATTGCATTAACGGATTCGTCAATGGATGTTCCTACAGTAAAATAAATTTGATTAACAGACCCCAAAATGGACAGGGAGGCCTGGTCTAGATAAAAATCCGATCATCACATTTCCACATTAACTGTGCTGTGAAGGTCACTATTTCCCTTGTAGTTTACTGTCCGACGACTGTCCTGTACCGAATAATCTCCCACGACTGTCATAACTGTCATTTTCTTCTGTGGAATAAACTTTTAATCGGATCCTGTCAGGGGTGTGTGGTGTCTCACAGTGTGTCAGGATCCTGTCAGGGGTGTGTGGTGTCTCTCTGTGTGTTAGGACCATGTAAGTGGTGTGGGGTCTCACAGTGTGTCTGGACCCTGTCAGGGGTGTGTGGGGTCTCACAGTGTGTCAGGATCCTGTCAGGGGTGTGTGGAGGCTCACAGTGTGTCTGGACCCTGTCAGGGGTGTGTGGGGTCTCACAGTGTGTCAGGATCCTGTCAGGGGTGTGTGGTGTCTCACAGTGTGTCAGGATCCTGTCAGGACTGTGTGGTGTCTCTCTGTGTGTTAGGACCATGTAAGTGGTGTAGGGTCTCACAGTGTGTCTGGACCCTGTCAGGGGTGTGTGGGGTCTCACAGTGTGTCAGGATCCTGTCAGGGGTGTGTGGAGGCTCACAGTGTGTCTGGACCCTGTCAGGGGTGTGTGGGGTCTCACAGTGTGTCAGGATCCTGTCAGGGGTGTGTGGTGTCTCACAGTGTGTCAGGATCCTGTCAGGACTGTGTGGTGTCTCTCTGTGTGTTAGGACCATGTAAGTGGTGTAGGGTCTCACAGTGTGTCTGGACCCTGGCAGATATGTCTGGTGTCTCACAGTGTGTCAGGAACCTAACAGGTGTGTGTTGGGCCTCACAGTGTGTCAGGACCCTGGCCAATGTGTGTGTGGTCTCACAGTGTGTCAGGACCCTGTCAGGGGTGTGTGGGGTCTCACAGTGTGTCAGGAACCTGGCCGATGTGTGTGTGGTCTCACAGTGTGTCAGGACCCTGTCAGGGGTGTGTGGGGTCTCACAGTGTGTCAGGACCCTGTCAGGGGTGTGTGGGGGTCTCACAGTGTGTCAGGATCCTGTCAGGGGTGTGTGGAGTCTCACAGTGTGTCAGGACCCTGTAAGCGTGTGTGGAGTCTCACAGTGTGTCAGGACCCTGTCGGGGTTGTGTGGGGTCTCACAGTGTGTCAGGACCCTGTCGGGGTTGTGTGGGGTCTCACAGTGTGTCAGGACCCTGTCGGGGTTGTGTGGGTTCTCACAGTGTGTCAGGACCCTGTCAGGGGTGTGTGGAGGTCTCACAGTGTGTCAGGACCCTGTCAGCGTGTGTGGAGTCTCACAGTGTGTCAGGACCCTGTCGGGGTTGTGTGGGGTCTCACACTGTGTCAGGACCCTGTCAGCGTGTGTGGAGTCTCACAGTGTGTCAGGACCCTGTCGGGGTTGTGTGGGGTCTCACACTGTGTCAGGACCCTGTCAGGTGTGTGTGGGGTGTCACAGTGTGTCAGGAACCTAAAATGAGTTTGTGGGCCATCACAGTGTGTCAGGACCCTGTCAGGGGTGTGTGGGGTCTCACAGTGTGTCAGGACACTGTCAGGGGTGTGTGGGGTCTCGCAGTGTGTCAGGACACTGTCAGGGGTGTGTGGGGCCTCACAGTGTGTCTGGACCCTGTCAGGGGAGTGCGGCATCTTAACGTGTGTCGTGAACCTGCCACGGGTGTATGGCGTCTCAAAGTGTGTAAGGACCCTGTCAGGGGTGTGGGGTTTCACAGTCGGTCGGGACCCTGTCAAGGATGTGTGGGGTCTCACAGTGTGTCAGGACCCTGTCAGTGGTGGGTGGCGTCTCACTGTGTGTCAGGAACCTAACAGGAGTGTGTTTGGTCTCAAAGTGTGTCAGGAACCTGTCAGGGGTGTGTGGGGCCTCGCAGTGTGTCAGGACATTGTCAGGAGCGTGGTGGGTCTCACAGTGTATCTGACCCTGTGAGGGGTGTCTGGGATCTCACAGTGTGTGGGGACCCTGTCAGGGATGTGTGGGGACTCACAGTGGGTCGGGACCCTGTCAGGGATGTGTGGGGTCTCACAGTGTGTCGGGACCCTGTCAGGGATGTGTGGGGACTCACAGTGGGTCAGGACCCTGTCAGGGGTGTGTGGGGTCTCACAGTGTGTCAGGATCCTGTCAGGGATGTGTGGAGTCTCACAGTGTGTCAGGACCCTGTCAGGGGTGTGTGGTGTCTCACAGTGTGTCAGGATCCTGTCAGGGGTGTGTGGGGTCTAACAGTGTGTCAGAATCCTGTCAGGGATGTGTGGAGTCTCACAATGTGTCCGGAACCTGTCAGGGGTGTGTGGAGTCTCACAGTGTGTCAGGACCCTGTCAGGGGTGTGTGGGGTCTCACAGTGTGTCAGAATCCTGTCAGGGGTGTGTGGGGGTCTCACAGTGTTTCAGGACCCTGTCAGGGGTGTGTGGAGTCTCACAGTGTGTCAGGACCCTGTCAGGGGTGTGTGGAGTCTCACAGTGTGTCAGGATCCTGTCAGGGGGTGTGTGGGGCCTCACAGTGTGTCAGGACCCTGTCAGGGGTGTGTGGGGTCTCACAGTGTGTCAGGATCCTGTCAGGAATGTGTGGCGTCTCTCAGTCGGTCGGGACCCTGTCAAGGATGTGTGGGGTCTCACAGTGTGTTAGGACCCTGTCAGGTGTCTGTGGGGTCTCACTGTGTCTCAGGAACATAAAATGAGTTTGTGGGGTCTCACAGTGTGTCAGGACCCTGTCAGGAGTGTGTGGGGTCTCACAGTGTGTCAATATCCGGTCAGGGATGTGTGGTGTCTCACAGTGGGTCAGGACCCTGTCAGGGGTGTGTGGGGTGTCACAGTGAGTCAGGACCCTGTCAGGGGTGTGTGGGGTCTCACAGTGTGTCAGGACCCTGTCAGGGGTGTGTGGGGTCTCACAGTGTGTCAGGACCCTGTCAGGAGTGTGTGGGGTCTCACAGTGTGTCAATACCCTGTCAGGGATGTGTGGTGTCTCACAGTGGGTCAGGACCATGTCAGGGGTGTGTGGGGTCTCACAGTGTGTCAGGATCCTGTCAGGGATGTGTGGAGTCTCACAGTGTGTCAGGACCCTGTCAGTGGTGTGTGGGGTCTCACAGTGTGTCAGGATCCTGTCAGGGATGTGTGGGAGTCTCACAGTGTGTCAGGACCCTGTCAGGAGTGTGTGGGGTCTCACAGTGTGTCAGGAACCTGTCAGTGGTGTGTGGGTTCTGACAGTGTGTCAGGACCGTGTCAGTGCTGTGTGGGGTCTGACAGTGTGTCTGGACCCTGTCAGGGGTGTGTGGGGACTCACAGTGTGTCAGGACCCTGTCAGGGGTGTGTGGGGTCTCACAGTGTGTCAGGCCCCTGTCAGGGGTGTGTGGGGACTCACAGTGTGTCAGGACCCTGTCAGGGGTGTGTGGGGTCTCACAGTGTGTCAGGACCCTGTCAGGAGTGTGTGGGGTTCACAGTGTGTCAGGAACCTGTCAGTGGTGTGTGGGTTCTGACAGTGTGTCAGGACCGTGTCAGTGCTGTGTGGGGTCTGACAGTGTGTCTGGACCCTGTCAGGGGTGTGTGGGGACTCACAGTGTGTCAGGACCCTGTCAGGGGTGTGTAGGGACTCACAGTGTGTCAGGACCCTGTCAGGTGTGTGTGGTGTCTCACAGTGTGTCAGGATCCTGTCAGGGGTGTGTGGGGTCTCACAGTGTGTAAGCATCCTGTCAGGGATGTGTGGAGTCTCACAATGTGTCCGGAACCTGTCAGGGGTGTGTGGAGTCTCACCGTGTGTCAGGACCCTGTCAGGGGTGTGTGGGGTCTCACAGTGTGTCAGAATCCTGTCAGGGGTGTGTGGGGTCCCACAGTGTGTCAGGACCCTGTCAGGGGTGTGTGGAGTCTCACAGTGTGTCAGGACCCTGTCAGGAGTGTGTGGAGTCTCACAGTGTGTCAGGATCCTGTCAGGGGTGTGTGGGGTCTCACAGTGTGTCAGGACCCTGTCAGGGGTGTGTGGGGTCTCACAGTGTGTCAGGACCCTGTCAGGGATGTGTGCAGTCTCACAGTGTGTCAGGATCCTGTCAGGAATGTGTGGAGTCTCACAGTGTGTCTGGACCCTGTCAGGAGTGTGTGGGGTCTCACAGTGTGTCAGGAACCTGTCAGGAGTGTGTGGGGTCTCACACTGTGTCAGGACCCTGTCAGGGGTGTGAGGGGTCTCACTGTGTCTCAGGAACATAAAATGAGTTTGTGGGGTCTCACAGTGTGTCAGGCTCCTGACATGGGTGTGTAGAGTCTCACAGTGTGTCATGTCCCTGTCAGGGGTGTGTGGGATCTCACAGTGTGTCAGGACCCTGTCAGGGGTGTGTAGAGTCTCACAGTGCGTCAGGACCCTGTCAGGGGTGTGTGGGATCTCGCAGTGTGTCAGGACCCTGTCAGTGGTGTGTGGGGTCTGACAGTGTGTCAGGACCCTGTCAGGGTTGAGTGGGGTCTCACAGTGTGTCAGGACCCTGTCAGGGGTGTGTGGGGTCTGACAGTGTTTCAGGACCGTGTCAGGGGTGTGTGGGGTCTCACAGTGAGTCAGGATCCTGTCCGTGGTGTGTGGCGTCTCGCAGTGTGTCAGGACCCTGTCAGGAGTGTGTGGGGTCTCACAGTGTGTCAGGACCCTGTAAGGGGTGTGTGGCGTCTCACAGTGTGTCAGGAACCTGTCAGTGGTGTGTGGGTTCTGACAGTGTGTCAGGACCCTGTCAGTGGTGTGTGGGTTCTGACAGTGTGTCAGGACCGTGTCAGTGCTGTGTTGGGTCTGACAGTGTGTCTGGACCCTGTCAGGGGTGTGTGGGGACTCACAGTGTGTCAGGACCCATGTCAGGGGTATGTGGGATCTCACAGTGTGTCAGGACCCTGTCAGGGGTGTGTGGGGGTCTCACAGTGTGTCAGGAACCTGTCAGGAGTGTGTGGGGTCTCACAGTGTGTCAGGAACCTGTCAGTGGTGTGTGGGTTCTGACAGTGTGTCAGGACCGTGTCAGTGCTGTGTGCGGTCTGACAGTGTGTCTGGACCCTGTCAGGGGTGTGTGGGGACTCACAGTGTGTCAGGACCCTGTCAGGGGTGTGTGGGGTCTCACAGTGTGTCAGGACCCTGTCAGCGGTGTGTGGGGACTCACAGTGTGTCCGGACCCTGTTAGGGGTGTGTGGGGTCTCACAGTGTGTCAGGACCCTGTCAGGAGTGTGTGGGGTCTCACAGTGTGTCAGGAACCTGTCAGTGGTGTGTGGGTTCTGACAGTGTGTCAGGACCGTGTCAGTGCTGTGTGGGGGTCTGCCAGTGTGTCTGGACCCTGTCAGGGGTGTGTGGGGGACTCACAGTGTGTCAGGACCCTGTCAGGGGTGTGTGGGGACTCACAGTGTGTCAGGACCCCTGTCAGGGGTGTGTGGTGTCTCACAGTGTGTCAGGATCCTGTCAGGGGTGTGAGGGGTCTCACAGTGTGTCAGAATCCTGTCAGGGATGTGTGGAGTCTCACAATGTGTCCGGAACCTGTCAGGGGTGTGTGGAGTCTCACAGTGTGTCAGGACCCTGTCAGGGGTGTGTGGGGTCTCACAGTGTGTCAGAATCCTGTCAGGGGTGTGTGGGGTCCCACAGTGTGTCAGGACCCTGTCAGGGGTGTGTGGAGTCTCACAGTGTGTCAGGACCCTGTCAGGAGTGTGTGGAGTCTCACAGTGTGTCAGGATCCTGTCAGGGGTGTGTGGGGTCTCACAGTGTGTCAGGACCCTGTCATGGACGTGTGGGATCTCACATTGTGTCAGGACTCTGTCATGGACGTGTGGGATCTCACAGTGTGTGGGGGTTGACAGTGTGTCGGGACCCTGCCCCTCGTTGTGTGGCGTCTCCCTGTGCGTTAGGAAGCTGCCGTGGTGCGAGTGGTCTCACAGTGTGTCAACCCCGTGTCAGAGTGTGTGGGGTCTTACAGTATATCTTACCCTGTCAGGGGTGTGTGGATTCTCACAGTGTGTCAGGACCCTGTCAGGGGTGTGTGGGGGTCACACTGTGCGTCAGGACCATGTCAGGGATGTGTGCCCTCTCCCAGTGTATCAGGACCCTGTCAGGTGTGTTTGGGTTCTCACAGTGTGTCAGGTCCCTGTCAGGGGTGTGTGGGGTCTCACAGTGTGTCAGGACCCTGTCAGGGATGTGTGGTGTCTCACAGTGTGTCAGGACCCTGTCAGGGGTGTATGGGGGTCTCACAGTGTGTCAGGAACCTGTCAGGTGTGTGTGTGGTCTCACAGTGTGTCAGGACCCTGTCATGGACGTGTGGGATCTCACATTGTGTCAGGACTCTGTCATGGACGTGTGGGATCTCACAGTGTGTGGGGGTTGACAGTGTGTCGGGACCCTGCCAGCGTTGTGTGGCGTCTCCCTGTGCGTTAGGAAGCTGCCGTGGTGCGAGTGGTCTCACAGTGTGTCAACCCCGTGTCAGAGTGTGTGGGGTCTTACAGTATATCTTACCCTGTCAGGGGTGTCTGGGATCTCACAGTGTGTCAGGTCCCTGTCAGGGGTGTGTGGTGTCTCACAGTGTGTCAGGACCCTGTCAGGGTTGTGTGGGGTCTCACAGTGTGTCAGGAACCTGTCAGTGGTGTGTGGGGTCTCACAGTGTGTCAGGTCCCTGTCAGTGGTGTGTGGGGTCTCACAGTGTGTCAGGACCCTGTCAGGAGTGTGTGGGGTCTATCAGTGTGTCAGGACCCTGTCAGGAGTGTGTGGGGTCTCACAGTGTGTCAGGACCCTGTCAGGGGTGTGTGGGATCTCACAGTGTGTCAGGACCCTGTCAGGGGTGTGTGGGGTCTGACAGTGTGTCAGGACCCTGTCAGGAGTGTGTGGGGTCTCACAGTGTGTCAGGACCCTGTCAGGGGTGTGTGGGATCTCACAGTGTGTCAGGACCCTGTCAGGAGTGTGTGGTGTCTCACAGTTTGTCAGGACCCTGTCAGGAGTGTGTGGGGTCTCACAGTGTGTCAGGACCCTGTCAGGGGTGTGTGGGATCTCACGGTGTGTCAGGACCCTGTCAGGGGTGTGTGGGGTCTCACAGTGTGTCAGGACCCTGTCAGGAGTGTGTGGGGACTCACAGTGTGTCAGGACCCTGTCAGGAGTGTGTGGGATCTCACAGTGTGTCAGGACCGTGTCAGGGGTGTGTGGGATCTCACAGTGTGTCAGGATCCTGTCAGGTGTGTGGGATCTCACAGTGTGTCAGGATCCTGTCAGCGGTGTGTGGGATCTCACAGTGTGTCAGGACCCTGTCAGCGGTGTGTGGGATCTCACAGTGTGTCAGGACCCTGTCAGGTGTGTGGGATCTCACAGTGTGTCAGGACCCTGTCAGCGGTGTGTGGGATCTCACAGTGTGTCAGGACCCTGTCAGCGGTGTGTGGGGTCTCACAGTGTGTCAGGACCCTGTCAGGGGTGTGTGGGGTCTCAAAGTGTGTCAGGACCCTGTCAGGAGTGTGTGGGATCTCACAGTGTGTCAGGACCCTGTCAGCGGTGTGTGGGATCTCACAGTGTGTCAGGACCCTGTCAGGAGTGTGTGGGCTGTCACAGTGAGTCAGGACCCTGTCAGGGGTGTGTGGGGTGTCACAGTGAGTCAGGACCCTGTCAGGGGTGTGTGGGATCTCACAGTGTGTCAGGACCCTGTCAGGAGTGTGTGGGCTGTCACAGTGAGTCAGGACCCTGTCAGGGGTGTGTGGGGTCTCACAGTGTGTCAGGACCCTGTCAGTGGTGTGTGGGGTGTCACAGTGAGTCAGGACCCTGTCAGGGAGTTGTGGGGTCTCACAGTGTGTCAGGACATTGTCAGGGGTGTGTGCGATCTCACAGTGTGTCAGGACCCTGTCAGGGGTGTGTGGGGTCTCACAGTGTGTCAGGACCCTGTCAGGCGTGTGTCGTGTCTCACAGTGTATCAGACCCTGTCACGGGTGTGTGGGGTCTCACAGTGTGTCAGGACCCTGTCAGGGGTGTGTGGGGTTTCACAGTGTGTCAGGACTCTGTCAGGGGTGTGTGGGGTCTCACTGTGTGTCAGGGCCCTGTCAGGGGTGTGTGGGATCTCACAGTGTGTCAGGACCCATGTCAGGTGTGTGTGGGGACTCACAGTGTGTCAGGACCCATGTCAGGGATGTGTGGGGTCTCACTGTGTGTCAGGACCCTGTCAGCGGTGTGTGGGATCTCACAGTGTGTCTGGACCCTGTCAGGAGTGTGTGGGTCTCTCGGTGTGTTACGGCCATGTAAGGGGTGTGGCGTCTCTCAGTGTGTCAAGACCCTGTCAGGAGTGTGTGTGTCTCTCGGTGTGTTAGGGCCATGTCATGTAAGGGGTGTGGCGTCTCTCAGTCGGTCGGGACCCTGTCAGGTGTGTGTGGAGTCTCACAGTGGGTGTGGGGTTTCACAGTGTGTCAGGACCCTGTCAGGAGTGTGTGGGGTTTCACTGTGTGTCAGGACCCTGTCAGGGGTGTGTGGGATCTCACAGTGTGTCAGGACCCTGTCCACGGTGTGTGGGGTTTCACAGTGTATCAGGACGCTGTCAGGGGTGTGTGGGGTCACACTGTGTGTCAGGACCATGTCAGGTATGTGTGCCCTCTCACAGTGTATCAGGACCCTGTCAGGTGTGTGTGTGTTCTCACATTCTGTCAGGATCCTGTCAGCTGTTTGTGGCGTCTCTCAGTCCGTCTGGACCCTGTCAAGGATGTGTGGGGTCTCACAGTGTGTCAGGTCCCTGTCAAGTGTGTGTGGGGTCTCACTGTGTCTCAGGAACATAAAATGAGTTTGTGGGGTCTCACAGTGTGTCAGGCTCCTGACATGGGTGTGTAGAGTCTCAGAGTGCGTCAGGACCCTGTCAGGGGTGTGTGGGATCTCACAGTGTGTCAGGACCCAGACAGGGGTGTGTGGGGTCTGACAGTGTGTCAGGACCCTGTCAGGGTTGTGTGGGGTCTCACAGTGTGTCAGGACCCTGTCAGGAGTGTGTGGGGTCTGACAGTGTGTCAGGACCCTGTCAGTGGTGTGTGGGGTCTGAGAGTGTGTCAGGAACCTGTCAGGGGTGTGTGGTGTCTCGCAGTGTGTCAGGAACCTAAAATGAGTTTGTGGGGCATCACAGTGTGTCAGGACCCTGTCAGGCGTATGTGGGGCATCACAGTGTGTCAGGACCCTGTCAGGGGTATGTGGGGCTCACAGTGTGTCAGGACCCTGTCAAGTGTGTGTGGTGTCTCACAGTGTGTCAGGACCCTGTCAGGGATGTGCGGGGTCTCACAGTGTGTCAGGACCCTGTCAGGGGTGTGTGGAGACTCACAGTGCGTCAGGACCCTGTCAGGCGTGTGTTGGGTCTCACAGTGGGTCAGGATCCTGTCAGGGATGTGTTGGGTCTCACAGTGTGTCAGGACCCTGTCAGGTTTGTGTGGGGTCTCACTTTGTCTCAGGAACATAAAATGAGTTTGTGGGGTCTCACAGTGTGTCAGGCTCCTGCCATGGGTGTGTAGAGTCTCGTAGTGCGTCAGGACCCTGTCAGGTGTGTGTGGGGTCTGACACTGTGTCAGGAACCTAAAATGAGTTTGTGGGGCATCACAGTGTGTCAGGACCCTGTCAGGGGTGTGTGGGGTCTCACAGTGTGTCAGGACCCTGTCAGGGCTGTGTGGTGTCTCACAGTGTGTCAGGACCCGGTCAGGGGTGTGTGGTGTCTCACAGTGTGTCAGGACCCTGTCAATGGTGTGTGGAGACTCACAGTGTGTCAGGACCCTGTCAGGGGTGTGTTGGGTCTCACAGTGGGTCAGGATCCTGTCAGGGATGTGTGGGGTCTCACAGTGTGTCAGGACCCTCTCAGGTTTGTGTGGGGTCTCACTTTGTCTCAGGAACATAAAATGAGTTTGTGGGGTCTCACAGTGTGTCAGGCTCCTGCCATGGGTGTGTAGAGTCTCGCAGTGTGTCAGGACCCTGTCAGGTGTGTGTGGCGTCTCACAGAGTGTCAGGAACCTAAAATGAGTTTGTGGGGCATCACAGTGTGTCAGGAACCTGTCAGGGTTGTGTGGAGTCTCACAGTGTGTCAGGACCCTGTCAGGGGTGTGTCGTGTCTCACAGTGTGTCCGGACCCTGTCAGGGCTGTGTGGGGACTCACTGTGTGTCAGGACCCTGTCAGCGGTGTGTGGGATCTCACAGTGTGTCTGGACCCTGTCAGGGGTGTGTGGGGTTTCACAGTGTGTCAGGGCCCTGTCAGGGGTGTGTGGTGTCTCGCAGTGTGTCCGGAACCTGTCAGGGCTGTATGGGTTCTCACATTGTGTCAGGACCCTGTCAGGAGTGTGTGGGTTCTCACATTGTGTCAGGACCCTGTCATGGACGTGTGGGATCTCACATTGTGTCAGGACTCTGTCATGGACGTGTGGGATCTCACAGTGTGTGGGGGTTGACAGTGTGTCGGGACCCTGCCTGCGTTGTGTGGGGTCTTACGGTATATCTTACCCTGTCAGGGGTGTCTGGGATCTCACAGTGTGTCAGGACCCTGTCAGGGGTGTGTGGGGTCACACTGTGCGTCAGGACCATGTCAGGGATGTGTGCCCTCTCCCAGTGTATCAGGACCCTGTCAGGTGTGTTTGAGTTCTAACAGTGTGTCAGGACCCTGTCAGGTGTGTGTGGGGTCTCACAGTGGGTCAGGACCCTGTCAGAGGTGTGACGGGTCTCACAGTGTGTCAGGACCCTGTCAGGAGTGTGTTTGGTCTGACAGTGTGTCAGGACCCTGTCAGGGGTGTCTGGGGACTCACAGTGTGTCAGGAACCTGTCAGGGGTGTGTGGGGTCTCGCAGTGTGTCAGGAACCTAAAATGAGTTTGTGGGGCATCACAGTGTGTCAGGACCCTGTCAGGGGAATGTGGGGCTCACAGTGTGTCAGGACCCTGTCAAGTGTGTGTGGTGTCTCACAGTGTGTCAGGACCCTGTCCGGGGTGTGTGGAGACTCACAGTGGGTCAGGACCCTGTCAGGGGTGTGTTGGGTCTCACAGTGGGTCAGGATCCTGTCAGGGATGTGTGGGGTCTCACAGTGTGTCAGGACCCTGTCAGGTGTGTGTGGGGTCTCACTTTGTCTCAGGAACATAAAATGAGTTTGTGGGGTCTCACAGTGTGTCAGGCTCCTGCCATGGGTGTGTAGAGTCTCGCAGTGTGTCAGGACCCTGTCAGGTGTGTGTGGCGTCTCACCGAGTGTCAGGAACCTAAAATGAGTTTGTGGGGCATCACAGTGTGTCAGGAACCTGTCAGGGTTGTGTGGAGTCTCACAGTGTGTCAGGACCCTGTCAGGAGTGTGTGGGGTCTCACAGTGTGTCAGGACCCTGTCAGGGGTGTGTGGGGTCTCACAGTGTGTCAGGACCCTGTCAGGGGTGTGTGGGGTGTCACTGTGAGTCAGGACCCTGTCAGGGGTGTGTGGGATCTCACTGTGTGTCAGGACCCTGTCAGGAGTGTGTGGGGTGTCACAGTGAGTCAGGACCCTGTCAGGGGTGTGTGGGGTCTCACAGTGTGTCAGGACACTGTCAGGGGTGTGTGGGGTGTCACAGTGAGTCAGGACCCTGTCAGGGGTTTGTGGGGTCTCACAGTGTGTCAGGACATTGTCAGGGGTGTGTGGGATCTCACAGTGTGTCAGGACCCTGTCCGGGGTGTGTGGGGTCTCACAGTGATTCAGGACCCTGTCAGGCGTGTGTCGTGTCTCACAGTGTATCAGACCCTGTCACGGGTGTCTGGGGTCTCACAGTGTGTCAGGACCCTGTCAGGGGTGTGTGGGGTTTCACAGTGTGTCAGGACTCTGTCAGGGGTGTGTGGGGTCTCACTGTGTGTCAGGACCCTGTCAGGAGTGTGTAGGGTCTCACTGTGTGTCAGGGCCCTGTCAGGGGTGTGTGGGATCTCACAGTGTGTCAGGACCCATGTCAGGTGTGTGTTGGGACTCACAGTGTGTCAGGACCCTGTCATGGACGTGTGGGATCTCACATTGTGTCAGGACTCTGTCATGGACGTGTGGGATCTCACAGTGTGTGGGGGTTGACAGTGTGTCGGGACCCTGCCCTCGTTGTGTGGCGTCTCCCTGTGCGTTAGGAAGCTGCCGTGGTGCGAGTGGTCTCACAGTGTGTCAACCCCGTGTCAGAGTGTGTGGGGTCTTACAGTATATCTTACCCTGTCAGGGGTGTGTGGATTCTCACAGTGTGTCAGGACCCTGTCAGGGGTGTGTGGGGTCACACTGTGCGTCAGGACCATGTCAGGGATGTGTGCCCTCTCCCAGTGTATCAGGACCCTGTCAGGTGTGTTTGGGTTCTCACAGTGTGTCAGGTCCCTGTCAGGGGTGTGTGGGGTCTCACAGTGTGTCAGGACCCTGTCAGGGATGTGTGGTGTCTCACAGTGTGTCAGGACCCTGTCAGGGGTGTATGGGGTCTCACAGTGTGTCAGGAACCTGTCAGGTGTGTGTGTGGTCTCACAGTGTGTCAGGACCCTGTCATGGACGTGTGGGATCTCACATTGTGTCAGGACTCTGTCATGGACGTGTGGGATCTCACAGTGTGTGGGGGTTGACAGTGTGTCGGGACTCTGCCAGCGTTGTGTGGCGTCTCCCTGTGCGTTAGGAAGCTGCCGTGGTGCGAGTGGTCTCACAGTGTGTCAACCCCGTGTCAGAGTGTGTGGGGTCTTACAGTATATCTTACCCTGTCAGGGGTGTCTGGGATCTCACAGTGTGTCAGGTCCCTGTCAGGGGTGTGTGGTGTCTCACAGTGTGTCAGGATCCTGTCAGGGTTGTGTGGGGTCTCACAGTGTGTCAGGAACCTGTCAGTGGTGTGTGGGGTCTCACAGTGTGTCAGGTCCCTGTCAGTGGTGTGTGGGGTCTCACAGTGTGTCAGGACCCTGTCAGGAGTGTGTGGGGTCTCACAGTGTGTCAGGACCCTGTCAGGAGTGTGTGGGGTCTCACAGTGTGTCAGGACCCTGTCAGGGGTGTGTGGGATCTCACAGTGTGTCAGGACCCTGTCAGGGGTGTGTGGGGTCTCACAGTGTGTCAGGACCCTGTCAGGAGTGTGTGGGGTCTCACAGTGTGTCAGGACCCTGTCAGGGGTGTGTGGGATCTCACAGTGTGTCAGGACCCTGTCAGGAGTGTGTGGTGTCTCACAGTTTGTCAGGACCCTGTCAGGAGTGTGTGGGGTCTCACAGTGTGTCAGGACCCTGTCAGGGGTGTGTGGGATCTCACAGTGTGTCAGGACCCTGTCAGGGGTGTGTGGGGTCTCACAGTGTGTCAGGACCCTGTCAGGAGTGTGTGGGGACTCACAGTGTGTCAGGACCCTGTCAGGAGTGTGTGGGATCTCACAGTGTGTCAGGACCCTGTCAGCGGTGTGTGGGATCTCACAGTGTGTCAGGACCCTGTCAGCGGTGTGTGGGATCTCACAGTGTGTCAGGACCCTGTCAGGGGTGTGTGGGATGTCACAGTGTGTCAGGACCCTGTCAGGAGTGTGTGAGGTCTCACAGTGTGTCAGGACCCTGTCAGGAGTGTGTGAGGTCTCACAGTGTGTCAGGACCCTGTCAGCGGTGTGTGGGATCTCACAGTGTGTCAGGACCCTGTCAGCGGTGTGTGGGATCTCACAGTGTGTCAGGACCCTGTCAGCGGTGTGTGGGGTCTCACAGTGTGTCAGGACCCTGTCAGGAGTGTGTGGGATCTCACAGTGTGTCAGGATCCTGTCAGCGGTGTGTGGGATCTCACAGTGTGTCAGGACCCTGTCAGCCGTGTGTGGGATCTCACAGTGTGTCAGGACCCTGTCAGGAGTGTGTGGGCTGTCACAGTGAGTCAGGACCCTGTCAGGGGTGTGTGGGGTGTCACAGTGAGTCAGGACCCTGTCAGGGGTGTGTGGGATCTCACAGTGTGTCAGGACCCTGTCAGGAGTGTGTGGGCTGTCACAGTGAGTCAGGACCCTGTCAGGGGTGTGTGGGGTCTCACAGTGTGTCAGGACCCTGTCAGTGGTGTGTGGGGTGTCACAGTGAGTCAGGACCCTGTCAGGGATTTGTGGGGTCTCACAGTGTGTCAGGACATTGTCAGGGGTGTGTGCGATCTCACAGTGTGTCAGGACCCTGTCAGGGGTGTGTGGGGTCTCACAGTGTGTCAGGACCCTGTCAGGCGTGTGTCGTGTCTCACAGTGTATCAGACCCTGTCACGGGTGTGTGGGGTCTCACAGTGTGTCAGGACCCTGTCAGGGGTGTGTGGGGTTTCACAGTGTGTCAGGACTCTGTCAGGGGTGTGTGGGGTCTCACTGTGTGTCAGGAACCTGTCAGGAGTGTGTGGGGTCTCACTGTGTGTCAGGGCCCTGTCAGGGGTGTGTGGGATCTCACAGTGTGTCAGGACCCATGTCAGGTGTGTGTGGGGACTCACAGTGTGTCAGGACCCATGTCAGGGATGTGTGGGGTCTCACTGTGTGTCAGGACCCTGTCAGCGGTGTGTGGGATCTCACAGTGTGTCTGGACCCTGTCAGGAGTGTGTGGTGTCTCACAGTGTGTCAGGACCCTGTCAGGAGTGTGTGGTGTTTCACAGTGTGTCAGGACCCTGTCAGGAGTGTGTGGTGTCTCACAGAGTGCCAGGACCCAGTCAGGGGTGTGTCGTGTCTCACAGTGTGTCTGGACCCTGTCAGGGGTGTGTGGGATCTCACATTGTGTCAGGACCCTGTCAGGAGTGTGTGGGGTCTCACATTGTGTCAGGACCCTGTCATGGACGTGTGGGATCTCACAGTGTGTGGGGGTTGACAGTGTGTCGGGACCCTGCCAGCGTTGTGTGGGGTCTTACAGTATATCTTACCCTGTCAGGGGTGTCTGGGATCTCACAGTGTGTCAGGACCCTGTCAGGGGTGTGTGGGGTCTCACTGTTTGTCAGGACCCTGTCAGGGGTGTGTGGAGTGTCACAGTGTGTCAGGACCATGTCAGGGATGTGTGCCCTCTCCCAGTGTATCAGGACCCTGTCAGGTGTGTTTGGGTTCTCACAGTGTATCAGGTCCCTGTCAGGGGTGTGTGGGTTCTCACAGTGTGTCAGGACCCTGTCATGGACGTGTGGTATCTCACATTGTGTCAGGACTCTGTCATGGACGTGTGGGATCTCTCAGTGTGTGGGGGTTGACAGTGTGTCGGGACCCTGCCAGCATTGTGTGGCGTCTCCCTGTGCGTTAGGAAGCTGCCGTGGTGTGAGTGGTTTCACAGTGTGTCAACCCCGTGTCAGAGTGTGTGGGGTCTTACAGTATATCTTACCCTGTCAGGGGTGTCTGGGATCTCACAGTGTGTCAGGATGCTGTCAATGATGTGTGGGATCTCACAGTCTATCAGGACCCTGTCATGGGTGTGTGGGGTCTCACAGAGTGTCAGGACCCTGTCAGGGGTGTGTGGGGTCTCAACGTGTTTCAGGAGCCTCTCAGATTTGTGTGTGGTCTCATGGTGTGTCAGGACACTGCCAGGCATGTCTGGCGTCTCACAGTGTGTCAGGACACTGTCAGTGTTTTATGGTGTCTCACTGTTTGTCAGGACCCTGCCCGAGTTGTGTGGTGTCTCACAGTGCGACAGGATCCCGTCAGGGGTGTGCGGGGTCTCTATTCAATGTGTTCGGCTGTGATAGGGAGATTAGGAAAACACTGATCCTGGACATATTTCCTTTAGAGAATGTGACAGTGGCAGAAATGATGTTCTTCAATAATCAGGGACTGTATCTGTTTCATATTCAGAAATGAGTGTGGGAATGTCACTGTCGTGTCTGTTCCCTCTGCAAACAGGATGAAGGATAATGATGAACAAGCTTGTAGCGATTTACTAAACCCGTGTTCAGGGACACTGAGGGGTTTCATTGACCGGGTGTGGACTGGAGCAATATTTACAGAGGTCCCAGAAACGTGAGTAGTTTGTAAACTTCCAGATTCGTCTATCTCTGGTCCCATATTTAAATTATCATCTTTGGGATTTGTTGTTGTAAATGAGAGAGACTGAACCAGGGTTCTGGCCGAGATTCCTTGTATTTCTGGTGAGAGCTGTTCTGTGGTTGAACAGACCAGTTGGGATGTTACCTGCTTTTCTAATTAAAGTGATGTTATTATTACTATTCTGTGACTGGAACTTCAGTGGACGACCAACTCTAAGAAAAGATAATCTGCGGGACCTGGGGAAGTTTAGAAAATGGTTAACGATCAGGCTGTTCAGGAGGGGGCAGTGGTTGGCAAGAGAAGGTTTTGACTATTTGCTGTTAAGAAATATAAGTTTTTTTTCCATTCTCCAGATCGCCCCCTTCTCCACTCAGATTCCGGTGGGGATCTGTAGTTGCAGGCCCCAGAGCGGTGTGACCACTTTCCTCAAACTCGCCAGCTCTCTGCCTCTTTCCTCAAAATGTCCTGTGAAAACTCTCCCTCTAGCAAACACGTTTCCCTGTGTCTCACTGTGTTCTCTGTCACAGTGCCAGTATTTACCTGGTCAGATCCTCGTGTCTCAACAACTGAACCGCTCGACACAAATTACAACCGTTGATGGAAACAGAGGTCAAGTTTCAACCTTTTGAACTCCGCTTCAGCCACATCTGGGCCATTGCGTACCGTTCCGATCGCCCCACTACCGGGAGGGATGTTGAGGCTTTAGAGAGGGAGCAGAAGAGGTTTACCAGGATGCTGCCTGGTTTAGAGGGTATGTGCTATCATGAGAGGCTGGATGAAATTAGATTGTTTGCTCTGGATCATCGGAGGCCGAAGGGAGCTCTGACACAGGATGACAAGATTACGAGAGGCATAGATAGAGTGGACAGAGATAATCGGTTTCCCGCGGTTGAAATGTCTATTACCGGAGGGAATATATTGAAGGTGAGAGGGTGTAGAATGAAGGGGGATGTGAAGGACAGCTTATTTTTTAAATCAGAGAGTCGTGGCTGCCTGGAACACACTGCCTGGTAAGGTGGTCGAGGCAAATTATTAGAAGCTTTTAAGGGACGTTTGGACAGGCACATGGATGTAAGGAAGATGGAGGCATGTGGACATGGTGAAGGAAGGAGAGATTAGACTTCAGGGTTGTTTGATTTATTTCTTAGCTGTTTCGGCACAATATTACTTGCCTAATGGCTTATTCCTGTGTTATACTCTGCAATGTTCAATGAATGTTCACTTACCTTTCAGCTCACTGAGAAGCTTTAGTAAAAGTTGAGCGGGAATTGGTCGATGGGAAAGATCACAACCTGTTTGAATTTAAACAAATTGAGGAAATCATTTTTGTAAAGTTTTAAAGTGTGCTGTATTCAATCCAAATTTGAATTAATCTCTGATATAATCTCACCATATATCTGTATTTCCTTCAGTATTTTGTCCAACGTTGGGACACCAATCCGCATTTTGACAAAGGTTTCCCACATCACCCTCGGGGCGCGGGAGCCTTTCCCCATCACCAGGCTCAGGAGGAGTTTAGAACTGTCCGCCCGCTCTCCCTTATCAGCGAGATCAGAGATTTTCTGTGAAGAGTAACAGTGAACATATTGGGGACTGACAGATTCACACAGAGAATGAGAAGTAAATGACGTGCTCTGTAACGGGATCACACTGAGCAGTCACCCGGACGGGTGCTGATCCTGTCTGGACATGGACTGTACATTCTGAGTGCAGAGCACACGGAGGGACATTCACCGTGAACCTGGTCCACCAGTCAATGAGATCCTGGCTGGTCTGTGACCGCTTCATTGACGTGGCTCCAAATCCATAAATAATTCCTCACTGGATTTGACGGAGCAAAACAGAAATCAGAAATTAACCATCACAGATGAAAGAAATCAGGAAGGTTATTGTATCAGCGTGAGCAGTCTCAGAGAAGTTTGCAGAAAAGATGATGTGATTCATCTCCTCATTTCGCCAGTGTCCAACATGACAGCGGATTACCGGCTGACACCTGATGCCTTTCCTTTGCCTTTTCCAATGGAGATTTATTTAGAGATTACATATTACAACATGGCAGTATTGACCGATTCACACTGTTTGCAATTCCAGATTGAAACACAGTCATCTCCACCCAGAACAGAACACACTAATGCTCCTGTGGCATACACAGATGATGCCCTGGTTCTCACGGCCATCCTGCCGTCACGCTGCACGGTCTTCCCAAAATAAAATTTCCTACCGTATTTGATGACACCAAGGTTGGAGGTGTTGTGGATAGTGTAGAGGGCTGTCAGAGGTACAGCGGGACACTGATAGGATTCAAAACTGGGCTGAGAAGTGGCAGATGGTGTTTAAATATAAATATAATATAATGATAAGTGTGGAGGATCAGAGGGATCTTGTGGTCCGAGTCCATAGGACACTCAAAGCAGCTGGGCAGGTTGACTCTGTGTATAAGAAGACGTACGGTGTATTGGCCTTCATCAATCATGGAATTGAATTTAAGAGCCGAGAGGTAATGTTGCAGCTATATCGGACCCTGGTCAGACCCCACTCGGAGTACTGTGCTCATTTCTAGTCGCCTCACTACAGGAAGGATGTGGAAGCCATAGAAAGGGTGGAGAGGAGATTTACAAGGATGATGCATGGATTGGTGAGCACGTCTTATGAGAATAGGTTGAGTGAACTGGGCCTTTACTCCTCAAAGCGACAGAGTATGAGAGGTGACCTGATAGAGGTGTATAAGATGATGAGAGGCATCGATCGTGTGGATAGTCAGAGGCTTTTTCCCAGGGCTGAAAAGGCTGGCACAAGAGGGTGGTGAGTGCGTGGAATGGGCTGCCGGCAATGGTTTTTGTATGTTTCTATACCTATTTAAACTCATTTATTGCAACCTCATTTAATTGTTACCCGCTCCTCTTGCTCTGAACATTCGGCTGCCACTGGGGGTATTTACACCTCTTTCAATCATTGCTTCTGATTCACAGTTTTAAGAATTATATACATTTATTTGTGAAATATTTTTATGCTTTACTATCCGATGAGTGAGAGTTCCGACACCCATCAGTCCTGTGATGTGTGAAAATTCAAACCCATTCTCCCTTCCACTCACCCGATGTTCCTCTCCGCTGAACTGATTCTCGGCCGTTAACGCCAGGCTCACTCCGTGCACCCCTCTTTCCATCGCCTGCTCCAGCCTGTCCCGGTAGATATCCGTCAACTGCAGCAGCTGGCAATCCTCCCAGCTTGCCAGGAGCTCGGTGATCACTGAGCCTGGACCTGTGACAGAAAATGGAGAAAATTTAAGACAATACCGAACACCTATAGGTCAGTAAATTTCTCTCTGGAGCCTAAAGATGGGGATTCTGTGCAGCAGGTGACGGAACACAATCCGAAATAGACGCACTAATGTGTTACAATTTGAAAGGACAAGTCAGGGAAGGAATTACACAGTGAAAGACAGGACAGTGCAGAGTGCACTGAGAAAGCAGATACAACCCAAAGGAATTTAATGAATTGAAAGTAGTGTCACGTGAAGATAGGGTTGTAAAGAAAGCTTTGATGCAAAGGATGTTATAAATCTAACTGTTGAGGATAGGCACACACAATGCTGGAGAAATTCTGCAGGCAGTCAGCAATTAAGGAGATGTTTATACAGCCGAAGTTTTAGGCCGGGACGCTTCCAGAAACATTGATTCCCATAGCTGCTGACTGACCTGCTGAGATCCTCCAGCATTTTGTGTGCATTGCTTAGATTACCGGAATCTGCAGATTTTCTCGTCTCTGTTGAGCAGAGAAATTGGCATGTCATGTTGGAGTCGTATGGGTCGTTCGCGAGATCTAATTCAGAGTATTGCGTGCAGTTCCAACTTGGATCAGCTTTGGAAGCATTCAGTTCTCAGTAATTACACCTGCGTTTACCTACTTCAGAAACTTGCCTTCAACGGGCAAATGGTGCCTCAGAAACCTGACAGGCAGCGATAAACCGAGACAGATTGAATGTTGTGAGATACCTAACATTACCTTAGTCAAATTACAACCGTTGGTGGAAACGGAGGACAAGTTTCAACGTTATGAACTCTGATTCTGCCTCATCTGGGCCACTGCGTACCGTTCCAATTGCCCCACTACCGGAGGGATGTTGAGGCTTTAGAGAGGGAGCAGAAGATATTTACCAGGATGCTGCCTGGTTTAGAGGGCATGTGCTATCATGAGAGGCTGGATGAAATTAGATTGTTTCTCTGGATCATCGGAGGCGGAGGGGGGCTCTGACAGGCTGACAGGATTCTGAGAGGCATAGATAGTGTGGACAGAGAGAATCGATTTCCCACAGTTTAAGTATCTATTACCGGAGGGAATATATTGAAAGTGAGGGGGTATAGAGTGAAAGGGGATGTGAGGGACAGCTGTTTTTATAAATGACAGAATCGTGGCTGCCTGGAAGGTACTGTCTGGTAAGGTGGTAGAAGCTTTTAAGAGACATTTTGATACGCACATGGATGTAAGGAAGATGGGGGCATGTGGACATGGTGTAGGAAGGAGAGGTTAGAGTTTGGGCATGTTTGATCTATTTCATATCCGTTTCGGCACAATATTATATACCTAATGGCTTATTCCTGTGTTATACTCTTCAATGTTCAATGAACGTTCACTTACCTTTCAGCTCACTGGGAAACTTTAGTAAAAGTTGAGCACGAATTAGTGGATGGGAAGGTTCACAACTTGTTTGAATTTAAACAAATTGAGGAAATCATTTTTGTAATATTTTGAAGTGTGCTGTGATGTGATTCAAATTTAAATTAATCTCTGATATTATCTCACCATACATCTGGATTTCCTTCAGTACTTTGTCCAACGTTGGGACACCAATCCGCATTTTCACGAAGGTTTCCCACATCACCCTCGGGGCGCGGGAGCCTTTCTCCATCACCAGGCTCAGGAGGAGTTTAGAACTGTCCGCCCGCTCTCCCTTATCAGCGAGATCAGAGATTTTCTGTGAAGAGTAACGGTGAACATATTGGGGACTGACAGATTCACACAGAGAATGAGAAGTAAATGATGTGCTCTGTAACGGGATCACACTGAGCAGTCACCCGGACGGGTGCTGATCCTGTCTGGACATGGACTGTACATTCTGAGTGCAGAGCAGACGGAGGGACATTCAGTGTGAACCTGGTCAAGAGGGTTTTATAACAGAGTGAACAGTCTCGGAGAAGTTGCAGAAAAGATGATGTGATTCATCTCCTCCGTCCGCCAGTGTCCAGCATGACAGCGGAACACCGGCTGACACCTGATGCCTTTCCTTTGCCTTTTCCAGTGGAGGATTATTCAGTGATTACACTTTACAACACGGCAGTATTCCCCGATCCACACTGTTTGCATTGAAAGATAGAAAACCGACAACACAATACAGGCCCTTCGGTCCACTAAGTTGTGCTGAACATGTCCCTACCTTAGAAATTACTAGGCTTACCTATAGCCCTCTATTTTTCTAAGTTCCATGTACCTATCCAAAAGTCTCTTAAAAGACCCTATCGTACCCGCCTCCACCTTCCTTGCCGGCAACACATTCACGCACTCGCCACTCTCTGAGTGAAAAACACTCCTGACATATCCTCTGAACCTACCTTCCAGCACCTTAAACCTGTGTCCTCTTGTGGCAACGACTTCAGCCCTGCGAAAAAGCTCCTGATTATCCACACGATCAATGCCTCTCATCATCTTATACACCTCTATCAGGTCACCTCTCATCCTCCGTTGCTCCAAGGAGAAAAGGCCGAGTTCACTCAAACTATTCTCATAAGGCATGCTCCCCAATTCAGGCAACATCCTTGTAAATCTCCTCTGCACCCTTTCTATGGCTTCCACATCCTTCCTGTAGTGAGACGACCAGAAATGAGAACAGTACTCCAAGTGGAGTCTGACCAGGGCCCTATAAAGCTGCAACATTACCTCTCGGCTCCTAAATTCAATTCTTCGATTGATGAAAGGCCAATACACCGTACGCCTTGTTAACTACAGAGTCAACCCACGCAGCTGCTTTGAGTGTCCTCTGGTCTCGGTCCCCAAGATCCCTCTGATCCTCCACAATGCCAAGAGTCTTATCATCAATACTATATTCTGCCATCATATTTGACCTCCCAAAATGAACCACTTCACACTTATCTGTTTGAACTCCATCTGCCACTTTTCTGCCCAGTTTTCTGCATTCTATCAATGTCCCGCTGTAACCTCTGACAGCGGTCCACATTACCCATAACACCTCCAACCTTTGGTCATCCACAAACTTACTAACCCATCCTTCCACTTCCTCATCCAGGTCATTATAAAAATCACGAAGAGAACGGTCCCAGAAGAGATCTCTGAGGCACTGCACTGGTCACCGACCTCCATGCAGAATATGACCCGTCTACAACCACTCTTTGCCTTCGGTAGGCAAGCCAGTTCTGAATCCACAAAGCAATATTCCCCTGGATCCCATGCCTCCTTACTTTCTGAATAAGCCTTGCAATTACAGATTGTAACACAATTATCTTCACCCAGAACAGAACACACTAAACCTCCTGTGGCATCCATTGATAATGCTACAGTTCTCACTGTCATCCTGCTTTCACACTGTACAGGCTTACCGAAATAAAGATTCCTGCTGTATTTCCATTTAAACTCCTTTATTGCAACATCATAGAACTGTTGCCTACTCCCCTCCCTCTGAAAATTGAGCCGCCAGCATGAGTATTTACAACACTTTCATCATTGGTTGAGATTCACATATTTAAGAATCATATATACTTTATGGTGATTTGTTTTTATGTTTTGATATCCCGATGAATCAGAGTTCCGACTCCTGTCAGTCCTGTGATGTGTGAAAATTCAAACCCATTCTCTCTCCCACTCACCCGATGTTCCTCTCCGCTGAACTGATTCTTGGCCGTTAACGCCAGGCTCACTCCGTGCACCGCTCCTTCCATCGCCTGCTCCAGCCTGTCCCGGTAGAAGTCCGTCAACTGCAGCAGCTGGAAATCATCACAGATTGCCAGGAGCTCGGTGATCACTCTCAGATCTGTGAAGGAAAATGGGGAAAATTAAAGACATTATCGAACACCTATTGGACAGCAAACTGGGGCCTAAAGACGGGGTTTCTGTGCAGCAGGTGACCAAACAGAATCCGAAATAGACACACTAATGTGTTACAATTTGGAAGGACAGATCAGAGAAGGAATTTCACAGCGAAAGACAGGGCAGTGAGTAGTGCACTGAGGAACGTGGATACGACCCCAAGGAATTTAATTGATTGAACGTGGTGTCACGTCGAGTTAGGTGTGTACAGAAATATTTGATACGTTGGATTTTATAAATCCAACAGTGAGTAGAGACATAGACAAGCTGCTGTAAGAATTCAACAGTTCAGGCATGTGTATACAGTCGATGTTACGGGGCGAAACCCTTCGCAAAACGTCGATTCTTTATTCTTTCCCATAGCTGATGTCTGGCCGCTGAATTCCTCAAGCATTTTGTGTGTGATGGTTTGAATTCCCGATTCTACAGATTTTCTCGTCTCACAGTGTGTCAGGACCCTGTCAGGAGTGTGTGGGGTCTCACAGTGTGTCAGGACCCTGTCAGGGATGTGTGGGGTCTCACAGTGTGTCAGGACCCTGTCAGCTGTGTGTGGAGTCTCACAGTGTGTCAGGACCCTGTCAGCTGTGTGTGGAGTCTCACAGTGTGTCAGGACCCTGTCAGGAGTGTGTGGGGTCTCACACTGTGTCAGGACCCTGTCAGGTGTGTGTGGGGTCTCACAGTGTGTCAGGACCCTGTCAGCGGTGTGTGGGGGTCTCACAGTGTGTCATGGCCCTGTCAGGGGTGTGTGGGGTCTCACAGTGTGTCAGGGCCCTGTCAGGAGTGTGTGGGGTCTCACAGTGTGTCATGATCCTGTCAAGGGTGTGTGTGGTCTCACAGTGTGACAGGACCCTGTCAGGGGTGTGTGTGGTCTCACAGTGTGTTTGGACCCTGTCAGGGGTGTGTGGAGACTCACAGTGTGTCAGGACCCTGTCAGCTGTGTGTGGAGTCTCACAGTGTGTCAGGACCCTGTCAGCTGTGTGTGGAGTCTCACAGTGTGTCAGGACCCTGTCAGGTGTGTGTGGGGTCTCACAGTGTGTCAGGACCCTGTCAGCGGTGTGTGGGGTCTCACAGTGTGTCAGGGCCCTGTCAGGGGTGTGTGGGGTCTCACAGTGTGTCAGGGCCCTGTCAGGAGTGTGTGGGGTCTCACAGTGTGACAGGACCCTGTCAGGGGTGTGTGTGGTCTCACAGTGTGTTTGCACCCTGTCAGGGGTGTGTGGGGTCTCACAGTGTGTTTGGACCCTGTCAGGGATGTGTGGGGTCTCACAGTGTGTCAGGTCCCTGTCAGGGATGTGTGGTGTCTCACAGTGTGTCAGGAACCTGTCAGGGGTGTGTGGGGTCTCACAGTGTGTCCGGACCCTGTCAGGGCTGTGTGGGGTCTCACAGTGTGTCAGGGCCCTGTCAGGAGTGTGTGGGGTCTCACAGTGTGTCATGATCCTGTCAAGGGTGTGTGTGGTCTCACAGTGTGACAGGACCCTGTCAGGGGTGTGTGTGGTCTCACAGTGTGTTTGGACCCTGTCAGGGGGGTGTGGGGTCTCACAGTGTGTCAGGACCCTGCCAGGGGTGTGTGGGGTCTCACAGTGTGTCAGGACCCTGCCAGGGGTGTGTGGGGTCTCACAGTGTGACAGGACCCTATCAGGAGTGTGTGGGGTGTCACAGTGTGTCAGGACCCTGTCAGGGGTGTGTGGGGTCTCACAGTGTGTCAGGACCCTGTCGGGTGTGTGGGGTCTCACAGTGTGTCAGGACCCTGTCAGGGGTGTGTGGGGTCTCACAGTGTGTCAGGACCCTGTCAGGGGTGTGTGGGGTCTCACAGTGTGACTGGACCCTGTCAGGGGTGTGTGGGGTCTCACAGTATGTCTGGACCCTGTCAGGTGTGTGTGGGGTCTCACAGTGTGTCATGACCCTGTCAGGGGTGTGTGGGTTCTCACAGTGTGACAGGACCCTGTCAGGTGTGTGTGGGGTCTCACAGTGTGTCATTGTCCTGTCAAGGGTGTGTGTGGTCTCACAGTGTGACAGGACCCTGTCAGGGGTGTGTGTGGTCTCACAGTGTGTTTGGACCCTGTCAGGGGTGTGTGGGGTCTCACAGTGTGTTTGGACCCTGTCAGGGGGGTGTGGGGTCTCACAGTGTGACAGGACCCTGTCAGGGGTGTGTGTGGTCTCACAGTATGTCAGGACCCTGCCAGGGGTGTGTGGGGTCTCACAGTGTGTCAGGACCCTGCCAGTGGTGTGTGGGGTCTCACAGTGTGACAGGACCCGATCAGGAGTGTGTGGGGTGTCACAGTGTGTCAGGACCCTGTCAGCGGTGTGTGGGGTCTCACAGTGTGTCAGGACCCTGTCGGGTGTGTGGGGTCTCACAGTGTGTCAGGACCCTGTCAGGGGTGTGTGGGATCTCACAGTGTGTCAGGACCCTGTCAGGGGTGTGTGGGGTCTCACAGTGTGACTGGACCCTGTCAGGGGTGTGTGGGGTCTCACAGTATGTCTGGACCCTGTCAGGGGTGTGTGGGGTCTCTCAGTGTGTTTTGACCCTGTCAGGGTGTGTGGGGTCTCACAGTGTGACAGGACCCTGTCAGGTGTGTGTGGGGTCTCACAGTGCGTTTGGACCCTGTCAGGTGTGTGTGGGTTCTCACAGTGTGACAGGACCCTGTCAGGGGTGTGTGGGGTCTCACAGTGTGACAGGACCCTGTCAGGGGTGTGTGGGGTCTCAGAGTGTGTCATGACCCTGTCAGGTGTGTGTGGGTCTCTCAGTGTGTCAGGGCTCTGTCAGGGGTGTGTGGGGTCTCACAGTGTGTCAGGATCCTGTCAGGGGTGTGTGGTGTCTCACAGTGTGTCATGATCCTGTCAGGGGTGTGTGGTGTCTCACAGTGCGTTTGGACCATGTCAGGTATGTGTGGGGTCTCACAGTGTGTCAGGACCCTGTCAGGGGTGTGTGGAGTCTCACTGTGTATCAGGACCCTGTCAGGGGTGTTTGGGTTCTCACAGTGTGTCAGGACCCTGTCAGGGGTGTGTGGGGTCTCACAGTGTGTCAGGACCCTGTCAGGGGGCGTGTGGTGTCTCACAGTGTGTCAGGACCCTGTCAGGGGTGTGTGGAGTCTCACAGTGTGTCAGAACCCTGTCAGTGGTGTGTGGGGTCTCACAGTGTGTCAGGATCCTGTCAGGGGTGTGTGGGGTCTCACAGTGTGTCAGGACCCTGTCAGGGGTGTGTGGGGTCTCCATTCAATGTATTCGGCTGTGATACGGAGTGTAGGAATACAGTGATTGTGGACATATTCACGTTAAAGAATGTGACAGTGGTAGAAATAATGTTCTTCAATAATCAGGGAGTGTATCTGTTTCATATTCAGAAATGGTTGTGGGAATTTCACTGTTGTGTTTGTTCCCTCGGCAAACAACATGAGGAATATTGACGAACAAGCTTGCAGCGATTTACCAAACCCATGGTGGAGGGAAACCGAGGGGTTTCATTGACCGGATGTGGACTGGATCAGCATTAACAGAGGTGACAGAGACATGAGTGGTTTGTAAACTTCCTGATTGGTCTATCTCAGGTACCAAATTTAAATTATCATCTTTGGGATTTGTTCCTGTAAGTGAGAGAGACTGAACGAGGGTTCTGGCCGAGATTCCCTATATTTCTGTTAAGAGCTTTGAATAATCAGATAAAACCTGGTCTGATGCAACATTAATACGTTTTGTGATATTTGTCTTTCCTACACTCTCTCGTCTGTTAAATGTTCAGTTGAGTGATCCAACTCAGTCTGCGATGATGGAGCCTCGCAATCTTTCAGCCCATGCACTGCCACGGGCTCCATTTTCACAGACATGATGGGCTTATGGATGTAGTGAGCTTCTCATCCAGATGGTCACAATTTAACTAATTGCAATATTATTTATAGATATTTTCAGTCCTTTCCACCTTCCTTGCCGCGATCCCACAACCCTCGGTTTCCCTCTCCTGATTCCCGTCTCTCACCCTTCCACGGTGTCCATCACACAACACCGGCAGACAGGAATTTCAGCTTCTGTGGACTGAGCTGAGCAGTATGTCCCCCAATCTCACCCTCTCTAACACTGTAGCAGTGTTTGCACTACGGAGTGCAGATGTGAACACAGTGGGGTTCATCTGCTGCTCTGTGGTTGAACAGACCCGTTGGGATGTTACCCGCTTTTCTAATTAAAGTGACGCTATTATTACTATTCTGTGACTGGAACTTCAGTGGATGCCCAACTCTAAGAAAAGATAATCTGCAGGAACTGGGGGAGTTTAGAAAATAGTTAAGGATGAGGCTGTTCAGGAGGGGGCAGTGGTTGACAAGAGAAGGTTTTGACTTTTTTGGTGTGAAGAAATATAATTTTTTATTTCCATTCTCCAGATCGCCCCTTTCTCCACTCAGACTCCGGTGGGGATCTGTAGTTGAAGGCCCCAGAGCGATGTGACCACTTTCCCCAAACTCGCCAGCTCTTTGCCTCTTTCCTCAAAAAGTCCTTTGAAAGCTGTCCCACTAGCAAAGATGTTTCCCTGTGCCTCACTGTGTTCTATTTACCTGGTCAGATGCTCGTGGCTCAACAACTTAACCGCCCGACGCAAATTACAACCGTTGATGGAAACAGAGATCATGTTTCAACCTTATGAACTCTGCTTTGGCCACATCTGTTTTGAAAGGACTCTGCTAATTCCTGAGAATATAGTAACCCATCCGCATCACTCTACTGGTACTGCCCATGACCACCACATTGCTCTGGGTTACTGTCTGCCTGCCTATTCAACCCCTTCCTCAGCAACTTTCTGGGATATCTCACAAAATGCTGGAGGTACTCAGCAGGTCAGGCAGTATCCATGAAGGAGAATAAACAATCTATGTTTCGAGCCAAGGCCCTTCATCGGACTGGTGATGACGGGACAGAAATTCTAGATATTGCTGCATTACTTTCTATTCCTTGTGGTCCCGATCCGAAACGTTAAATGTTTATTCCTCTCCATGGATGATTGCCTGACCTGCTGAGTACTGCCAATATTTTGTGTGTCTTTGTTTCACCCAAAACTTTCAGCATCTGCAGAATGTCTTGTCTTCTGGAGTAACTCCCTATTTTAATGTGCATCACAATCTGTCCGAGGAGCAGGAGCAGACGGTAACTGTACTCCTTCCACGTGTGACTGTGTTTCCCCCTGAAATGTTAACTCTCTCATCTCTCTGCTCAGTTTTCACATTTTGTGAATTGCCATTATTGAATTAAACCCAGACGGAGAATCAGCAGAGTATTTATAAATTAAAATACTTCGCCAACATACCCATGTCCTTACTCGATGTTGACGTCACTGGAGCTCCTCCTCTGCTCCAACCTTGACGCATTTTGTGGACAGGAGTTTTCAGTTTTTGCTGCTCTGTAACAAAAAAAAATTAACAGGAGGGTCAAACATTAATTGGGGTTTAAAGCAGAACACTGTTTTGTTTTTAAACTGAGGTGAACACTTCCAAACATCTTGGGCCGATCCACTGAACACGTGACATGGCCGGATCCACCTGCACCCTTTCACCCACAGTCACACAATGTCCATTTCCGCTCTCCATGCATTGTACACTGGACCAGGATTCTCCAGGGTATCTACTCTCTGTATTGCAGGCAATTCCCTTTTAGGAACCAATCTTGTGTCTTGGACCGGGAGTGATAGTCTACGGAATGCAAGCCAGGTTGAGCAGACAGAGCCCTCTGCTTTGGTCCTCCTACCACTGGTGGCGCTGTGGTGAGTAATGGACAAGTGTTACAGCAGTGTGAGCTGAATCATTTCTCCTGACGATGAGACTTCTATTCCTCTCGTCACTGGATTATACAGATTTCTCAGTCACACCTGATTCCCACCGTCTCCTTTCAGTTTAACATCGCCTGGCATTGACACCTACGGCGATATAGGAATTGAGTCTATAGAGAGACACTCTGACATCCTGAACAATGCAATATCACCTATAACATCGTGACATCTTGTCCTGAACCGCTATAGTTTTTTTTTTTTCCGGCAGGACTTTAAAACTATTATTAGCACCAAAACTTGGTTAAGATTTATTTGAGCACATCACCTGGCTATTATCAGATAGTTACTTATATGACACCTTGTTAAACACAATGTCGACACGCCATACATCCAAAACAGTCAGTTCGGAAAAATTGTCAATATAATTAAAGCAGAATGATGGAGTTATTCAACAAGACAGAGAATATGTTAATATTTCAGGTGGAGGACCCTGTATCAGAGCTGAGCCTGTGTGCAGGAGCCACGTATCTGTTCTCTATCAGCATTGTATTCTGCGTTGTGTATTTATGATGCTTTTTTGTGGTAATAAGTCGCATCAGTGGGGGTGTGGTAAATGCAAAGGGGATCAGTTACATAGTTTGCTTTGTTCCATGCAGTACACAGCTGGGGACTGACCGATGTCATATATTTTGTTATTATTAAGTCAAATACGATGAATTTATGTTTGGGTACAGATCAGTTTTATCACTTCAAGATTGTATGTTTACTGATTGCTAATAAAAGATGGAATACATATCACCGACTTTTGTAACAATCATTATTGGAGTTGAGGGTGCATCATGCAAGTACAGCAAATCCACGGGGAGTCGCCAGCAATGGCAAATTAGCTTGGTTAAATCTCAATGCTAGATTCTCAACAAATGTTTCTCAACCTGCCGATGATTTGAATATTCTGAGATACTGAGTATTTTGCTTCAGTATTCACAGTGAAAAGGACCTTGGCAATTGTGGGGATGACTTACCGCAGACTGAAACACATGAGTGTATGAACTATAAGAAAGAGCATGTGCTGGATCTTTTGAGAGGTATTCAGTTAGATAAGTCACTGGGACTGAACGAGATATACCCCATGCTACTGTTGGAATCGAGGGAGGAGATTGCTAAGCCTCTGACGATGATCGTTGCATCATCAATGAGGTGAGGAGAAGTACCAGAGGATTGGAAGGTTGCAAATGTTGCTCTTTTGTTCGAGAAAGGGAGTAGAGGTAACTCAGGAAATTACAGACCAGTGAGTCTTAATTCAGTGATGGGCAAGTTTTGGAGAAGATCCTGAGAGGCAGGGTTTATGAGCATTTGGAGAGACATGGTCTGATTAGAGATAGTCAGCATGGCTTTGCTGAGGGCAGGTCACGCCTTATGAACCTGATTGAATTCTTTGAGGATGTAACAAAACACATTGATGAAGGTAGAGCAGTGGAAGTACTGTGTATGGATTTCAGTAAGAGGTTTGCTAAGGTTCTCCATGGAAAGCTCATTCAAAAAATAATGAGGTATGGGATCCAAGGAGACATTTCTTTGTGAGTCCCGAACTGGCATGCCCACAGAAGGCAAAGGTCGATTGTAGATGGTTCGTATTCTGCATGGATGATCGTGACTAATATTGTTCCGTTGGGATCTGTTCTAAGACCTTGATCAGACCCCACTTGGGAGCACTGTGTTCAGTTCTGGTCAACTCACTACAGGAATCGATATGGATGCTATAGAGAGAGTGCACAGGAGATTTACAAGGATGTTGGCTGGATTGGGGAGCATGCCTGATGAGAATAAGTTGAGTAAACTTGGCCTTTTCTCCTTGAAGCAATGGAGGATGAGATGTGACCTGACAGAGGTGTATAAGATGAGAGGCTTTGCTTGTGTCGATAGCCAGAGGCTTTTTCTCAGGATTGAACTGACTAAGAATAGGGAGCATAGTATTCAGGTGCTTGGAAGTAGGTACAAGGGGGATGTCAAGGTTACATTTTTCTCACAGAGAGGGGTGGATGTGTGGAATGCACTGGCAGCAATGGTGGTAGAGGTGGATCCATTGCGGTCTTTTAAGAGACTCTTAGATTGGTACATGGAGCTTATAAAAATAAAGGTCTATGCTGCAAGGAAATTGTAGTCAACCTCTGGAGTAGGTTACTCGATTGACACAATATTGTGAGATGAATGGCCTGTAATGTGATTTAGATTTCTATGTTCTATCTTCTTTACATTTTACCTACCGAGGTGCCAAACTGATCATCACTAATCAAATCTCACTGAGATTTCTCAGGTCCTGTTGAATTTATTGCCAAGTGCACAAGTACGGGAAAGTACAGGGACAGAGAAACACTGACTTGTGGCAGCATCACAGGCAAGTACATTCAGTTAACACACGGAACACAAATTATACGATTCTGTGTCACTAACAATATGAGCATACAGTCTCCCACTGTTTGCCCACCGAAGAGGTGAATATCTCTGCTCAGCACCACTGTGGGCTCAAATGTTTCCATAGACGAGCCCCTCATTTCTTTTTCCCGCTGTCAATGGGCTCCTTCCCCAATCCTGCTCCTGGATCCCCCACCGGGGCAAACAACTTCGCAGACCCTATCCTATTCAACCCCTCACACCATATTTATCCTCTCAATTAATTCACCCTCCTTCCTCCTCCTGCTGGGTTCTCTCCCTCCCCAGGGAGATGGCATCAACCCAGTGGGCCGAGTGGTCTCCACCTACCTCTCAGCGATACATCAGACACCGACCGCAGGAGAAGCTTCTTAAACACCCCCAGCTTCCCTCGGAGGGATATTGAAATAGTTCAAAAAGTGGGGCATTTACTTTGGGATTTATTCCGCTTTGACGTGGCGGGAGTGTGAGATGTCCTCAGCGGGGGTAATGCCCTCTCGGCTGGCCCATCTCTGCTATTGGGTGTAACCAGTGACTGACATCGCTTTGCACCAATGGGAAGAGTGTAACTCCTCTGTAGACTGTGGGGTGGGGTGGGTGATTCAGTGAATTGTTACCTTAGCCGGTAAAGCTCAACTGTCTGTTGAAGGCTGCTCTTTCTTGTCCACATGAATATACCTCTCTGTTTGCAAAAGACTTTGCTAATTCCTGGGAATATAGTAACCATCACCATCACTCTCCTGGTACTGCCCATCACCACCGCTTTGCTCTGGGTTACTGTCTGCCTGGCTGGTCAACCCCTTCCTCAGCAAATCTCTGGGATTTCTCACAAAATGCTGGAGGTACTCAGCATGCCAGGCAGCATCTATGGAGGAGAATAAACAATCAGTGTTTCAGGCCAAGGCCCTTCATCGGACTGGAAATGAGGGGACAGAAATTCTAGATATTGTTACATTACTTTTTGTTCCCCATGGTCCTGATCCAAAACATCATATGTTTATTCTTCTCCATGGATGCTGCCTGACCTGCTGAGTTCAGTCAATATTTTGTGTGTCTTTGTGTTGCCGAAAACTTTCAGCATCTGCAGAATGTCTTGTCTTCTGGAGTAACTCCCTATTTTAATGTGCATCACAATCTGTTAGAGGAGCAGGAGCAGACGGTAACTGTACTCCTTCCACGTGTGACTGTGTTTCCCCCTGAAATGTTAACTCTCTCATCTCTCTGCTCAGTTTTCACATTTTGTGAATTGCCATTATTGAATTAAACCCAAACGGAGAATCAGCAGAGTATTTATAAATTAAAATACTTCGCCAACATACCCATGTCCTTACTCGATGTTGACGTCACTGGAGCTCCTCCTCTGCTCCAACCTTGACGCATTTTGTGGACAGGAGTTTTCAGTTTTTGCTGCTCTGTAACAAAAAAAAATTAACAGGAGGGTCAAACATTAATTGGGGTTTAAAGCAGAACACTGTTTTGTTTTTAAACTGAGGTGAACACTTCCAAACATCTTGGGCCGATCCACTGAACACGTGACATGGCCGGATCCACCTGCACCCATCCACCCACAGTCACACAATGTCCATTTCCGCTCTCCATGCATTGTACACTGGGCCAGGATTCTCCAGGGTATCTACTCGCTGATTTGCAGGCAATTCCCTTTTAGGAACCAATCTTGTGTCTTGGACCGGGAGTGATAGTCTACGGAATGCAAGCCAGGTTGAGCAGATAGAGCCCACTGCTTTGGTCCTCCTACCACTGGTGGCGCTGTGGTGAGTAATGGACAAGTGTTACAGCATTGTGGGGTGAAACATTTCTCCTGACGATGAGACTTCTTTTCCTCTCGTCACTGGATTTTACAGATTTCTCAGTCACACCTGATTCTCACCGTCTCCTTTCAGGTGAACATCGCCTGTCATTGACACCAATGGCAATATATGATTTGTGTCTATACAGAAACACTCTGACAACCTGAACAATGCAATCTCACACATAGCACCATGACATCATGTCCTGAAACACTATAGTTTTTCCAGCAGGACTTTAAAACTATTATTAGCACGAAAACTTGGTTAAGATTCCTTTGAGCACATCACCTGGCTATTATCAGATAGTTAGTTATATGACACCTTGTTAAACACAATGTCGACACGCCATACATCCAAAACAGTCAGTTCGGAAAAATTGTCAATATAATTAAAGCAGAATGATGGAGTTATTCAACAAGACAGAGAATATGTTAATATTTCAGGTGGAGGACCCTGTATCAGAGCTGAGCCTGTGTGCAGGAGCCACGTATCTGTTCTCTATCAGCATTGTATTCTGCGTTGTGTATTTATGATGCTTTTTTGTGGTAATAAGTCGCATCAGTGGGGGTGTGGTAAATGCAAAGGGGATCAGTTACATAGTTTGCTTTGTTCCATGCAGTACACAGCTGGGGACTGACCGATGTCATATATTTTGTTATTATTAAGTCAAATACGATGAATTTATGTTTGGGTACAGATCAGTTTTATCACTTCAAGATTGTATGTTTACTGATTGCTAATAAAAGATGGAATACATATCACCGACTTTTGTAACAATCATTATTGGAGTTGAGGGTGCATCATGCAAGTACAGCAAATCCACGGGGAGTCGCCAGCAATGGCAAATTAGCTTGGTTAAATCTCAATGCTAGATTCTCAACAAATGTTTCTCAACCTGCCGATGATTTGAATATTCTGAGATACTGAGTATTTTGCTTCAGTATTCACAGTGAAAAGGACCTTGGCAATTGTGGGGATGACTTACCGCAGACTGAAACACATGAGTGTATGAACTATAAGAAAGAGCATGTGCTGGATCTTTTGAGAGGTATTCAGTTAGATAAGTCACTGGGACTGAACGAGATATACCCCATGCTACTGTTGGAATCGAGGGAGGAGATTGCTAAGCCTCTGACGATGATCGTTGCATCATCAATTAGGTGAGGAGAAGTACCAGAGGATTGGAAGGTTGCAAATGTTGCTCTCTTGTTCAAGAAATGGAGTAGAGATAACTCAGGAAATTACAGACCAGTTAGTGTTACTTCAGTTGTGGGCAACTTTTGGAGAAGATCCTGAGAGGCAGGGTTTATGAGCATTTGGAGAGACATGGTCTGATTAGGGATAGTCAGCATGGCTTTGCCGAGGGCAGGTCACGCCTTATGAACCTGATTGAATTCTTTGAGGATGTAACAAAACACATTGATGAAGGTAGAGCAGTGGAAGTACTGTATATGGATTTCAGTAAGAGGTTTGCTAAGGTTCTCCATGGAAAGCTCATTCAAAAAATAATGAGGTACGGGATCCAAGGAGACATTTCTTTGTGAATCCAGAACTGGCATGCCCACAGAAAGCAAAGGTCGATTGTAGATGGTTCGTATTCTGCATGGATGATCGTGACTAATATTGTTCCGTTGGGATCTGTTCTAAGACCTTGATCAGACTCTGCTTGGGAGCACTGTGTTCAGTTCTGGTCACCTCACTACAGGAATCGATATGGATGCTATAGAGAGAGTACACAGGAGATTTACAAGGATGTTGCCTGGATTGGGGAGCATGCCTGATGAGAATAAGTTGAGTAAACTTGGCCTTTTCTCCTTGAAGCAATGGCGGATGAGATGTGACATGACAGAGGTGTATAAGATGAGAGGCTTTGCTTGTGTCGATAGCCAGAGGCTTTTTCTCAGGATTGAACTGACTAAGAAGTGGGAGCATAGTATTCAGGTGCTTGGAAGTAGGTACAAGGGGGATGACAGGGTTACATTTTTCTCACAGAGAGGGGTGGATGAGTGGAATGCACTGGCAGCAATGGTGGTAGAGGTGGATCCATTGCGGGCTTTTAAGAGACTCTTAGATTGGTACATGGAGCTTATAAAAATAAAGGTCTATTCTGCAAGGAAATTGTAGTCAACCTCTGGAGTAGGTTACTCGATTGACACAATATTGTGAGATGAATGGCCTGTAATGTGATTTAGATTTCTATGTTCTATCTTCTTTACATTTTACCTACCGAGGTGCCAAACTGATCATCACTAATCAAATCTCACTGAGATTTCTCAGGTCCTGTTGAATTTATTGCCAAGTTCACAAGTACGGGAAGGTACAGGGACAGAGAAACACTGACTTGTGGCAGCATCACAGGCAAGTACATTCAGATAACACACGGAACAGTAATTATACGATTCTGTGTCACTAACAATATGAGCATACAGTCTCCCACTGTTTGCCCACCGAAGAGGTGAATATCTCTGCTCACCACCACTGTGGACTCAGACGTTTCCATAGACGAGCCCCTCATTTCTTTTTCCCGCTGTCAATGGGCTCCTTCCCCAATCCTGCTCCTGGATTCCCCACCGGGGCAAACAACTTCGCAGACCCTATCCGATTCAACCCCTCACACCATATTTATCCACTCAATTAATTCACCCTCCCTCCTCCTCCTGCTGGGTTCCCTCCCTCCCCAGGGAGATGGCAGCAATCCAGTGGGCCGAGTGGTCTCCTCCTACCTCTCAGCAATTCATCAGACACCGACCGAAGGAGAAGCTTCTTAAACACCCCCAGCTTCCCTCGGAGGGATATTGAAATAATTCAAAAAGCGGGGCATTTACTTTGGGATTTGTTCCGCTTTGACGTGGCATGAGTGTGAGATGTCCTCAGCGGGGGTAATGCCCTCTCGGCTGGCCCATCTCTGCTATTGGGTGTAACCAGTGACTGACATCGCTTTGCACCAATGGGAAGAGTGTAACTCCTCTGTAGACTGTGGGGTGGGGTGGGTGATTCAGGGAATTGTTACCTTAGCCGGTAAAGCTCAACCGTCTGTTGAAGGCTGCTCTTTCTTGTCCCCATGAATATACTTCTCTGTTTGCAAAAGACTTTGCTAATTCCTGGGAAAATAGTAACCATCACCATCACTCTCCTGGTACTGCCCATCACCACCGCTTTGCTCTGGGTTACTGTCTGCCTGCCTGGTCAACCCCTTCCTCAGCAAATCTCTGGGATTTCTCACAAAATGCTGGAGGTACTCAGCATGTCAGGCAGCATCTATGGAGGAGAATAAACAATCAATGTTTTGGGCCAAGGCCCTTCATTGGACTGGAAATGAGGGGACAGAAATTCTAGATATTGTTACATTACTTTCTGTTCCCCGTCGTCCTGATCCAAAACATCATATGTTTATTCCTCTCCATGGATGCTGCCTGACCTGCTGAGTTCAGCTAATATTTTGTGTGTCTTTGTGTTGCTTAAAACTTTCATCATCCGGAGAATGTCTTGTCTTCTGGAGTAACTCGTTATTTTAATGTGCATCATAATCTGTTAGAGGAGCAGGAGCAGACGGTAAATGTACCCCTTCCACGTGTGACTGTGTTTCCCCAGAGATGTCAACTCTCTCTCTAATCGCTCTGGTCAGTTTTCACAATCATTTTGTGAATTGCTGATGTTGAATTAAACCCAGACATAGAATCAGCAGAGGTAACAAAAAAAAAATAACCGGAGGGTCAAACATTAATTGAAAAACTCGGTTTTGTTTGTTAACGGAGACAAACACTTCCAAACATCTTGGGCCTATCCACTGAACACGTGACATGGCCGGATCCACCTGCACCCATCCACCCACAGTTACACAATGCCCATTTCCGCTCTCCATGTATTGTGCACTGGGCCAGGATTCTCTAGGGTATCTACTTCCTATATCGCAGGCAATTCCCTTTTAGGAACCAATCTTGTACCCTGGACCGGGAGTGATGTATCAATGTAAAGACAAAGCAGGCTGAGCAGACAGCTCCCACTGCTTTGGTCCTCCTACCACCAGTGGCGCTCTGGTGAGTAATGGATGACAGTTAACAGCAGTGTGGGTTGAAATATTGCTGCTGACGATGAGACTTCTGTTCCTCTCTTCACTGGATTATACAGACTTCTCAGTCAGACCTGATTCTCACTGTCTCCTTTCATTTTGACATCCCCTTGCATTGACACCTATGGCAATATATGGTTTGAGTCTATGTAGAATCACTCAGACATCTCAAACAATGCCAAATCACCCATACCATTGTGACATCTTGTCCAGAACCACTACATTTTGTCCGGAAGGATTGTAAGATCATTATTATCTCCTAAACTCCGGTCAACATGTTATTGAGTATTTAAAGACAAATACACTGCAGATGCTGTGGTGAAATCAACACGTACAAACAAGCTGGATGATCTCAGCAGGTCGGGAAGCATCTGTTGAAATGAGCAGTCAACATTTCGGGCCGAGACCCTTCGTCAGGACTGAGGAAGGAGGGGGCAGGGGTCCTATAAAGAAGGTGGGGGGAGGGGGAAGGTGCAGGTGAAAAGCCAATTAGAGGAAAGATCAAGAGGTGGGGGAGGGGAAGCAGGAAGGTGATAGGCAGGAAAGGTGAAGAAGGAATGTAAGGGGAAAGCACTATGGGTAGCAGAAGAAGGCAGAATCATGAGAGAGGTGAATCCGATGTTCATACCAAGGGGCTGGAGACTACCCAGACGGTATATGAGGTGTTGCTCCTCCAACCTGAGTTTGGCTTCATCATGGCAGTAGAGGAGGCCATATATGGACATATCCAAATGGGAGTGTGAAGGAGAGTTGAAGTGGGTGGCAACCGGGAGATCCTGTCTGTTGTGGCAGACGGAGCGGTGGTGCTCGACGAAGCGGTCCTCCCAATCTGCGTCTGGTCTCACCGATGTAGGGGAGGCCGCACCGGGAGCACCGGATGCAATAGATTACCCCAACAGACTCAGAAGTGCAGTGTTGCCTCACCTGGAAGGACTGTTTGGGGCCCTGAATGGTGGTAAGAGAGGAGGTGTAGGGACAGGTGTAGCACTTACGCTTGCAGGGATAAGTACCCGGTGGGAGATCTGTGGGGAGGGACGTTTGGACCAGGCAATTATGGAGGGAATGATCCCTGCGAAAAGCAGAGATTTTCGTAGAGAGGGTAGAGAGGGAAAAATGTCCTTAGTGGTGGGGTGATGCCCTCACCCGCATCTCCTCCATTTCCCGCACTTCGGTCCTCACCCCATCCTCCCATCACCACAACAGGGACCGTGTTCCCCTTGTCCTCACCTACGACCCCGTCAGCCTCCGGATCCAGTATATTACCCTCCGCAACTTCCGCCACCTTCAACAGGATCCCATACACCTCATATACCTCTCTCATGATTCTGCCTTCTTCCACTACCCACAGTGCTTTCCCTTTACATTCCTTCTTCACCTTTCCTGCCTATCCCCTCCCTGCTTCCCCTCCCCAACCCCTTGATCTTTCCCCCGATTGGTTTTTCACCTGGCACCTATCAGTCTTCTCCTTCCCACCCTCCGCCCACCTTCTTTATGGGGCCCCTGCCCCTTCCCTCTTCAGTCCTGACGAAGGGTCTCGGCCCGAAACGTTGACTGTTCCTTTCACCGGAGGCTGCTCGAGCCGCTGAGTTCATCCGGCCTGTTTGTACCTGTTCCTGTGTGTTTACCTGGCTATTAGCAGCTTGTAACATCGCACCTTTGTTAAACACAATGTAGACATGCCATACATACAAAGCAGCAAGTTGGCAAACATCTTTAACATTAATAAACAAAAATGCTGGAGTTATTCAACAAGACTGGAGAGTTTAACATCGGTAGCTGAGCGAAGGGCGCTGAGTAGGCTACGGTCAATTATGGAAAACTCTGAACATCCTCTACATAGCACCATCCAGAGACAGAGAAGCAGTTTCAGCGACAGGTTACTATCGATGCAATGCTCCTCAGACAGGATGAAGAGGTCAATACTCCCCAATGCCATTAGGCTTTACAATTCAACCGCCAGGACTTAAGAACTTTTAAAAGCTATTATTAATGCTTTTTGAGATAGTGATTTAGATGCATATCATATTTTTACTGAGTTAAGTATTGTATGTAATTAGTTTTGCTACAACAAGTGTATGGGACATTGGAAAAAATGTTGAATTTCCCCATGGGGATGAATAAAGTATCTATCTATCTATCTATCTATCTATCTATCTATCTATCTATCTATCTATCTATCTATCTATCTATCTATCTATCTAAGACAGAGAGTATGTTACTATTTCAGGTGGAGGACCCGGTATCAGAGCTGAGTTCTGTGTAGGAGTCAGGTATTGTTCTCTATCTGCATTGTAGTCTGTGTTACATATTAATGATTTTTTTGTTGCTCAATCTGTTCCACAACTCTCCGTGCCCTCCCATTCACTATACCAGTCCCACCGTGGTGACTGTCCAAATGATCCAACCCTCACTTGTTCGAGTTGAAAACCATTCGCCATTTCTCAGACCATCTCCATAACTAATCAAGATGTCTTTGAAATATATTGTAACCTGTTGCAATATCAACCAGACTCCCGAATTTAGTATCAAACTTGATACCGTGCCATGTACATTCATATACAAATCAATGGCACGAATAACAAATTAACGAGGTCTCGACACTGATACGCACGTCCCACTTGTCACAGGCCTCCATTCGCTAAATTCATCTTCAGTCAACACCCTCTGCTTCTTGTTGTCGAGCCCGGTGTGAATCCACTTCGCCAGCTCCCCGTGAATCCCACGTGACCGAACCTTCCCGATCAGCTGCCATACGGGATCTTGTTACAGACTTTACCATAGTTCAGATGCAACATCACTGCCCAACTTTCACCCAACTCTCTGGTTAACTCTGAAATAATCTCCAAAATACTTGACTGATATGATGTCCTATTGGGCAGTGTAGACGGTGATTTCCCCATAACCAATGTCCAACATCCCGAGACTTCAGCTTCACTGCAGACTGAGAAAATTTCGATCCCAGCTGTCGAATTACTGACCTGGACTGAAGCCCGTATACTGCCAGTTCCATATCCTCAGAGTCACCAGCCCAATATCATCACACATACAAAGACGCTTTGGTGCCGGCAATTTGCCGAGGTGTTCCTGCCATTTCCGATTCACAAACTAAAGTGGAATTGGAAGCTAATGACCCTCTGCCGGGGCCGGTGCTCAGGCTGGTTCCCCGGTCTGTATAGAGGATGCGGATACACTTCAGCCTGATCCCAGCAGCTAAAGCGAGCACATTTGATCACAATCTTCCTGCTGTGTGGGATCTTGCCCAGCACAGCTGGCTGCCATGTTTCCTGCAGTGCAGCAGGAACAAAATGTAAAATTATAAAGTAGAAAATGCCGGGAACTCAGTACATCAGACTACATCTCTGAAAGGAGAAATGGTGGAAGACCCAGTTCCAGAACTGAGAATGTCCAAGATGCTGCTGATCTGCTGAGCGTTTCCAGTATTTTCACCTCCTTACTTTAAATGTCCTGCAATTGTATTTTCTCCCTCTTCATTTTAATGCACAGATAGTAACTGATTGCCACCCTAAACTGTAAATGCCACACCCACCCCAACTAATTTGTTAGTTCCGTGTTCATTCAGACCCTGGTGCAACACACCCCATACAGCCAATGCTCACAGCATCCTTTCCTCCCACTATCACTCTGTTACATTTGCTCCTGAGGCCACTGTCTCTACACTAAGAGGCGGTGACCACAGAGCGATAAAAAGTGCAACACTTGCTGCAGCTCTGACAGGCTGTTACCCTGGAAACAGAGGAAATGGCTCACCGAAAATAAACAAAAAATTAAATAACAAATTCAACTTCAGATGCTATGGGTTCCATTCTGGCAAAGGTTAACTCTGCAACCATTTTGTAACGGTGAAACTAAAATTGAAATGGCTGCTTTTACCCTGCCACGTGCTGTGTTCAATTAAACCTCTGGCAGTCCTAACTGTCAAAAAAAAAACAATTCTGGAAAAGATGCAAGGCAAAACTTCACAATGAAGACAAAGTTTAAAAGACAGATTGCTGAAATATATAATTGCAGCAATGGGAACAGTCTGGGCAGAGGTTGAACAAGATGGTTGATATATATCATTGAGATGGTGGGATACAGACTGGACAAAGGTTGAACAAGATGTTTCATATACATAATTGAGGTGATGAGATACAGGCTGGACAGAGGTTGAACAAGATGGTTGATATATATCACTGAGGTGATGAGATACAGGCTGGACAGAGATTGGATAAGATGGTTGATATATATCACTGAGTTGGTGGGACAGAGGCTGGACAGAGGTTGAACCAGATCGGCAGGGATGAGCAGATGGAGCCAGATGGGAGAATGGGATGAAGGGCGATCTCTGATGTTCCTCCCGCAATACACAGACCCTGAAATAATAGTACGCACGAGTAGATAACAGATTCCCATATAACAAAACCAGAACAAACAATAAGAATTTTGGTATATGTCATTTTCTACTCGACACACTATCAATTCACCGCACAAAGTATCCCATCCCGATACTTCACATCTTCATATAGCTACTGCTCTTCCTTTAATTGAATAAAATAGCAGAGAACTGTGGACACAACTGAGTACATCATAGAAACCAACCTCCCCTCCATGGACTCTGTCTACACTTCCCACTGCCTCAGTAAAACAGCCAACATAATGAAAGATCCCCACAACCCTGAACATTCTCACTTCTAATGCTCCATAGGGGCGAAGTTAAAATAGAACAGAAACATGCCACCGGGCTCAAGGACGGTGTCCATTCTGCTGTTGTAAGCGAACAGCGTGATGAGTGGACTCCTGACCTCACAGTCTAAATCGATGTGACCTTGCACCACATATCTACCTGCACTGCACTTTCTCTGTAACCAGAATGATTTGTTTTACCTCAATGTACTGCTGCAATGTATTGATTTGTGTGGAGAATACCGGAGACACGATTTTCACTCAACCTCTGTACATGGAAAACAAAATAAAGATTCCCCGTTCCAATTGCGTGGAAATATTAGACAGCCTGGGTTGCTCCTTTGAAAATTCTGGAGCGAGAAATTCAGAGAAACCCAGATAAATGAACAAGACTGTAACTCTCGTATGAATAGGGCCAGATATCGGGAAATACTGTCAGCATTTCGGTGAGTCGTAGCAATGGAAAGAAGATGGAAATAACCTTCCCAGTCCCCCGAGAGGACATGAGAGATCTGGATCTCACTGTCCTGTCTGACCGGGGAAAGATGAAACTACTCATACACGTGGAGGAGTCTCCGAGGGTGCGATTACTCTGTTTAACCCTCCAGTATGCAAGAACACAACGGGCCGAACGGCCGCTTCCAGTGTGCTGGAAATATGTAAAACAATTATCGACCCCAGGCGTCAATCCAGGTGAAGTTCGGATCCGATACCGGGCCGGGTGATGGAGGTAAAGTTCACCAGGTACATCTTAATGGATGGGTTCAGTCTCGGCATCACCACCTCCTCCCGCTCCTGGGACCAGAACACCAGGGGCTGAGCGGCGGCTCATCTCAGTCGTTTCGGTGTGAAGGTTCCATAACCCGGACCGACCATGACAGGTTGTGTCCAGGAAGCGGGACGGGGCCGCCAGTTCGAGGAAGTTAATGGGACTCTCAGCCCAACATCAGGTTTCCCTCCCCCGGGATCGGCCTCAATACTCACCGATGGGAACTTGATCAAATTGTCCTTCAGACAGCGATCGGTCCACCGGCTCCCCGCCGACGATCCGCTTCAACAGAGAACGGAACGAAAACCACCGCCCACTGTGAGAGCGGGGGCGGGGCCTCGGAAGCGAAAAGCGCAGATGCTGCAGATCTGCGTTTGAAATGGGAAGGAGAAGTGGATCAGGCAATGGGTGGAGGGTCTCCCGTCTGAACCGCTGACTCCGCTCCTCGCCCATCTCACACTGCCCGACCTACCTGCCGCATTTTACACATTATTTCATATTTACACCAGCTACATTGTTAATTTTTCCCTCTGTATCTTCCCCGTCCCCATCTCTCCACCTCCTGGTTCTCAGAGTTACGGGTTCAATTCCCATCCCGGTCCGATCCACAATTCCCACCCGAAGAGGAAATGTGCAGGATTCATTGAAACGACTTCCATGTTTCTAAACACTAATTTCTATTCACATTCCTCCTGAGCCTCACTGGACAGGAACAATGAAACATCAATTAAGAAACAGCAGGAGGAGGCCATTCAGCTCCTCAAACCATCAACGAGATGGCGGCTGCTTTCCCATCTCAGCCACATGTTTCTCCATGATCCTCATTTCCTCGATCCCTTCGATCTCCACACATCGCTGGCCTCTGATTTATGTGAAGACCATCCCTGAGACTTCATCGTCCTCCAGGAATCAGTCTGGCCAATCTCTATAACAAATACTCTCTAACCTCTTCGATAATCCTCCATGGAATTAAATATCTTCTGCAGCCCGTGTTACCCCAACCACTCATCCCCCACCCCTGTCACTATTTCCATCGTCCCACCTCCCCCCCCCCTCACCTGGATCCACCTCTCACTCCCCAGCTCTTGCCCATGCCCACCCTTCACCTCTTTCCTCTGACTATTTCCCGTCCACTCTCAGTCCAGAGGGAGGGTCTCGGCCCGAAATGCTGACGGTCCATTTCCCTCCACAGATGCTGCCCGACCCACTGAGATCCTCCGGCAGTTTGTTCTTTGGTCTGTCTAACCCGTGTTAGTATGGGGAGCAGGATTTTACACCATATTCCAGGTACAATCTCAACAAAGCCCAAATAATTACTTCAAACATGAAAAAGCCTGCAGATGCTGGAAATCCAAAGCAACAGACACAAAATGCTGGGGGAATTCAGTAGAACAGGCTGTATCTTTGGACAAGAGTAAACAGTCGACATTTTGGACCACCAGCCTTTTTTCATTCCCGAGGAGGCGGGGAAGTGATCTGAATAAAAAGATCGGGGAAGAGACAGAGGCGAGCTGGAAGGTGATAGGTGAAGTCAAGTGCTGGGCAGGTCAAGGGCTGGAGAATATAGAATTGGAGCATTGTCAATAGGAGAAAGGGAAGGAGGGGACCCACGGGGAAGAGACAGAGGCAAGCTGGGAGGTGAAGTCAAGTGTTGGGTGGGTCAAGGGCTGGAAAATAAAGAATTGGAGCATTGTCAATAGGAGAAAGGGAAGGAGGGGACCCGGGGGAAGGAAAGAGCTGGTGAGCGGAAATGAAAGTTCAGAGTGGGGAATAGAGAAGTGGGTGGGGGGCGGAATTTGTTTACTGGAAGGAGAATTCAATATTCATATAATCAGGTTGGAGGGTACCCAGATGGAATATATGCTGCTCCTCCACCCTCTGGGTGGTCTCATTCTGGCACAAGAGAAGGCCATCGGTCGAGTCCTCTGAATGGGAATCCGAATTAAAATGTCTGACCACTGCGGAGTCCCCCTTGTGGCAGATGATACAGAGATGCACGACAAAACGGTCTCCCAATTTATGGCGGGTCTCACCAATGTAAAGGAGGCCGCATCGGGAGCACCGGACACAATAGACGACCCCAGCAGGTACGCAGGTGAAGTGTTGGCTCTCCTGGAAGGACAGTTTTGTGTCTGAATGGAGGTGAGGGAGGAGGTGTACGGGTAGGTGTAGCGCTTAGTCCGCTTGCAGGGCTAAGTGGCTGGAGGGAGATTAGTGATGAGGGATGAATGAACAAGGGAATTGTGGAGGGAGTGATCCCTGTTGAAAGAACAGAGTGGGGTGGTGTTTAGTTGTAAGATCTCCTTGGAGATGGTGGAAGTTGCAGGGGCTGAAGGCGTGGTAGACAAGGACAAGAGGAACTCCATCACTAGAAGGGCGGTGGGAAGGGGTGTACACGGACGTACTAGAAATAGGGGTGATGCGGGTGAGGACAGCATCCATAATGGGATCAAGTTCAGCAGATGCAAGAAAACTGAGAAGAGTGAAGAGTATCTTAAAGATGATAGGTTGGGAAGAGGTATGGTCGAGATTATCATGAGAATCAGGAGGTTTATAATAGAAGTAGATTCACAATCTGTCTCCAGAGATAGAGACAGAGAGGTCAAGAAAAGGGGAGCGAGGTGTGGGAAATGGACCGGGTAAATTTGAGGGCAGGGTGAAAGTTGGAGGCAAAGTTAATGAAGTCAACGAGCTCAGCATGCGTGCAGGAGGCAGAGCCAATGCAGTCGTCGATGTGGCAAAGGAAAAGAGGGGGACGGAAACCCGTATAGACTTGGAACATGGACTGTTCCACAAAGCCAACAAAAAGGGTGGCATAACTGGGACCCATACGGGTGCCCATGGCTACACCCTTGGTTTGGATGAAGTGGGAGGAGCCAAAGGAGAAATTATTGAGAATAAGACCTAGTTCCATTAGACAGAGGAGAGTGGTGGTAGAGGGGAATTGGTTAGGTCTGGAATCCAAAAAGAAGCGAAGAGCTTCGAGACCGTCCGGGTGAGGGATGGAGTTATATATGGACTGGACGCACATGGTGAAAATAAGGCGGTGGGGGCCAGGGAACTTAAAATCATTGAAAAAATTCAAAGCGTGAGAAGTGTCACGAACATAGGTGGGAAGAGATTGAACAAGGGGGGATAAGACAGTGTTAAGGTACGCAGAAATGAGTTCCGTGGGGCAGGAGCAAGCTGAGACAATAGGTCTACCTGGACAGGCAGGTTTGTGGATCTTGGGTAGGAGGTAGAAACGGGAAGTGCGGGGCATATAAGGTTGGTGGCAGTAGATGGGAGATCCCCAGAGCTGATAAGTTTGGTAATGGTGTGGGAGACTGTGGCCTTGTGCTCCTTAGTGGGGCCATGACCGAGGGGTAAATAAGAGGAGGTATCAGCGAGTTACCGCTGTGCCTCGGCCAGGTAGAGGTCAATACACCAGACTACAACAGCGCCCCGCTTATCAGCGGGTTTTAGAGTGAGGTTGGGATTGGTGAGGAGGGAGTGGAGAGCAGAGTGTTCGGAATGAGTGAGGTTGAAATTAGAACAAGGTGTAGTGAAGTGGTGAAGTCGAGACGGTTGATGTTCCGTCAGCAGTTAGCAATAAAGAGATCCATTGCAGGCAGAAGACCAGAGTGGGGTGTCTATGAAGAGGAGGGGGGTTGAAGACGGGAGAAAGGGGCATCGGTGGGGGTGGGAGAGACCTTGCCAAAATGTGAGCTTGGAGACAGAGCCGGCGGAAGAAGTGGTCAGCGTCATGGCGTACGCGGAACTTGTGGGTGGGTGGGTGAAGGGGAACAAAGGTGAGGCCCTTACTGAGGACAGCTCGTTCTGCCTCAGAGAGTGGAATGTCAGAGGGGATAGCAAAGACCCGGCACGGATGAGAGCCGGGATCAAAGGGGGGGAGGGAGGCTGGTTGAGTCATTGGAGAGGGAAGGGTTGGGGTGAGAGGAAGACGGAGCCTCTGAGGTTCCAGCGGTTAACGGTGGGATCTGAGGGAGAGGTGATTGTAGAGTGCTGGTGGTGGAAGGGGAGACGGGAGTCACAATCGAAGCATGTGTGGAGTCGCAGTTGGAGGCTGCTCCCACCCCCAACGACGACCCCCTTCTCCTGCTTAAATTTGCAGCGTCTGCCGATTTCCTCGTGCTTCTGTTATCATTACACCTTTCCAGGATCTGTTTCCCTAACTGCTCCTCCATATACCTGTTACTATTGGGCGGCCTATAAAAACACCCAGTAAAGTTATTGACCCCTTGCTGTTCCTAACTTCCATCCACAGAGACTCCGTAGACAACCCCTCCATGGCGTCCACTTTTTCTGCAGCCGTGACACTATCTCTGATCAACAGTGCCACGTCCCCACCTCTTTTGCCTCCCTCCCTGTCCTTTCTGAAACTTCTAAAGCCTGGCACTTGAAGTAACCATTCCTGTGCCTGAGCCAGCCAAGTGTCTGTAATGGCCACCACATCATATCTCCAGGTACTGATCCACGCTCTAAGCTCATCCGCTTTGTTCACAACACTCCTTGCATTAAAATAGACACATCACAAAGCGTCGGTCTTAGCGCGTCCCTTCTCTATCACCTGCCTATCCTCTCTCTCGCACAATCTACAAGCTTTCTCTATTTGTGAGCCAACCTCCTCTTCCCCAGTCTCTTCAGTTCCGTTCCCACCCCCAGCAATTCTAGTTTACACTCTCCCCAGTAGCCTTTGCAAACCTCCCCGCCAGGATATTGGTCCCCCTGGGATTCAAGTGCCGCCCATCCTTTTTGTACAGGTCACACCTGCCCCAAAAGAGGTCCGAATGATCCAGAAATCTGAATCCCTGCCCCCTGTTTCAATGCCTCAGCCACGCATTTATCCTTCACCTCTTTCTATTCCTATTCTCACTGTCACGTGGCACAGACAGTAATCCCGAGATTATACCTTTGGTGTCCTTCTTCTCAATTTGCTTCCCAACTCCCTATAGTCTTTTTTCAGGACATTTTCCCTTTTCCCACCTATGTCATTGGTGCCAATATGTACCACGACCTCTAGCTGTCCTCCCTCCCACGGCAGGATATCTTGGACGCGATCTGAAACATCCCGGACCCTGGCACCTGGGAGGCAAACTACCATCCGAGTTTCCTTCCTGCGTCCACCGAATCACCTGTCTGACCCCTACTATAAAGTCTCCTATCACTACTGCCTGAGTATAGGCGACGTTTCGAGCCGAGACCCGTCTTCTGGACTGGAAGACATTAAAAGTCAGCGTTAGAAATGGTGGAGGAGAGGAAGAGGTAAATGGAATTAATCAGGTGAAATCAGGAGGGGGGGAGTGGTGAAGCAAAGAGCTGGAGGGCGGTTGGTTAAAGGACTGGAGAAGGGAGAATCTGATAGGATTCTGACAGAACGCCTTGGAAGAAAGGGAAGAAGAGGCACCAGAGGGAGGTGATGTGCAGGTTTGGAGATAAATAGAGAGCGCCTTCGCGAACTTCCAATAATTACACCCCTCCACCATTTTCCTTTACCAGCCCGACTCCCATTTTCTTCTCTCGAACATCGTCTTCCTCTGATGTTCGCCGCCCCCTTCCCACTCTTCAGTGAAACTGAGAAAAGAGGCATTTCCACGACTGAAACAATTTCTTATTGTCAAACTTGTGACATCCGTTCAAACAATTTTGCAATATCTGGCACGGCCGCAGATGTATAGTTTGACAGAGAAGCAGGGAACGCTGCAGGTAGAGGACAGTCAGACAGAAAGTCTAATTGGCAGATAGATAGACAGATGGATGGCCAGATAGATAGATGGATCGACACCAAGAGAGGTAGGGAGATCGTTATGTTGCCCAAAAAGAACTGTAATCTAAAAGTCATTAAACTGGAACCAGGCAAGCACAGTGGAAATAAACAAATAAAATATTGCCAATTTCCAACACTGAGATGCGGGGCAGTGAAAGATAAATTCGAACATGGGGCTTTATTCTATCTCTCTGTAGCGGGACATATCGACCACTCTTTAGATTTTTATCGTACCGGGGCAAGAAAGGGACATGGGCATCACCATAAAAACAATGAGGGACAGATGGCCGGTGTTGGAAAACATTAAATCACAGTTCATTCCCTATTGCTGTAAGGTGTCCAACTGGAAAAACAGATGTTGCTCCTCTCTTCTGTGTTCTACCTCCCGATGGCAGCGGGGAAAGCCCCAGACAGAGAAAACCGGCCTGAATATCAGTGCCGTAAGCATGACAATGCGATGAAACAGGGAGCTCAAATCAACCACGTGACCGTGAGGATGTATCCCGTAGTCTGAGCAACTAAACACGGTTGCTGCTGTTTTATTCTCTCTCTATCTAATGTAGTGGAGACATCGTTGTGAACACTGAAGCTGCAGTAGTCTTGGTCAACAATTATGCAACTAAATCGCTGGGTCGATCCCTTACATCAAACTGAAACGAGGAAAGTCACCAACTTACACTAAAACTGAACTTCCACTCAACCTTTGCCTTTGCCTTTCGCTATAGATGCATCTGATATGGAGAATAGGTTCCCACTACTGAAAACAAGTATGTCTCTAATAACGTTTGAATGAAATAACTCCCACTCCTCTGCTTGAAGGAGGCTTTCGGCAGATTATCCGCTGATAACCTGAAATGCCCCACGTTCGGCAACTGACTGGTGAAACCCCTGGCCATAGGCTCCACTGAGATTACATACATATTTTACGGGGAGCAGGAACAGCATGATACTCTAATCAGGCCAATGCTATATACAATTGCATCATGACCTTTCCCGTCAGTGAAGGGAGGTATTCGGAACGTATCGAACAACAGGTTATCAATCTGCTTGTATACCTTCACTGGTGTGTTACGAATGAGGAGCAACTCTGATGGGCAGAAGGGTGCAAAGTTGCCCCATCCCTTTTTTTGAGAATCGCAAAATCGCTACTATTTCGGGTCTGATACCAAGGAAATGAGAGAGATAACAGCAAAGGCAGTTGTTATTGATAAACAGCTCATGTCAGTTAATGAGAGAGAGACAACGCAGAGATACACAAAGTGGAATGTCTCCTCCTAACAAAAGCGGAAGGGACCACTGATTACTGCTATTGTCTCTTGGAGAAGGATTGCGTATTGAGTACTGTTCTATTCATTGAAACAACTCAGGGGGCAATCAGAGGGGGCGGGTTTGATGGGTTGCATCATCCCAACCTGATTGACACCTTAGACCCAGTGAGTGGGGATAAAAGTAAGGTCTGGGGCAACACCCCTCAGCCGCACCAGAAGAGACGCTACGAGACTGGTGGGGGCTTGTGTATGGGTCCACTCTTGCCTGGGTGACGAGTCCACCACGGAACGGTCTAACTAAAGGACGGAGGGGTCATACGTGAATGGCCACAACAACAACGCATCGATGGATCAAGATCATAAAGCAAAGTCGGCAAGTCAATAGCTGTTACTTCTCTCTCTCTCTCTCTCTCTCTCTCTCTCTCTCTCTCTCTCTCTCTCTCTCTCTCTCTCTCTCTCTCTCTCTCTCTCTCTCTCTCTCTCTCTCTCTCTCTCTCTCCAACAATTGCAACACAGCGACCAACAACGACCGCAGCCTGCATGAACTGAACTGAACATTATATTTCCATCGGACAATTCATTATCCCCTAGACAACGATAGAGCTTATCTCTTATTGATTATTATTATACCCGCACTTTTAGGTTTAGGATTGACGACGTATATTATCTGTACATTTGCACTGATATTATTTTTGCGTATTTTTAATAATAAATACTGTTTAAAATAGTATCACCAGACTCCAACGGATACTCCTATCTTTGCTGGTAAGACACCCTGTTACGGGGTTCGTAACAGGTGTTTGAATTTCCATCTCCTTGTTTTCCTCTACATCAACTCTCTCGAGAACCCCGACACTCATTGCGAATATATCAGCCCTACTCACCCATATATGGTAATCAGCCCGTACCTTAATATTGATCCCTGTCTGCCCTTCAATATCCATTTGACAAATTGATTAGTTACATCCCAGAACTGACAACCTACTGCGACGTCAATCTAGACACAGTGAAATGCTTTTCTTGCGTGCCATTCAGTTCAGACAATTCAATACATAAGTATATCAAGGTGCTGTATCCGGAAAAAATAAAACAATGTTGTGTTGTATTTATAGGGCAAGTGCAGTACAGATTGCTAAATAAGTAAATCCGACTATCTACCTCAAAGACACAACGAAATTCCCCAATATTCATTGCTGCTGGTTTCCCCACACAAGTTGATCCAAAGGGAAGCAGCCAATCAGGTCGGTAATCAACAAATCAATAAGCTCCAAATTTGTTCACGTCGCGGAACAGCCCCCAATTTTGTTACGATTTCGTAACGTACCAGCAGCAAGGGATTATGCACTGAGTCGGGTTTTAATGTTAAAACCATTATCTGAGTTAGTATCTACTTTTAATATAGCAACTTAAACTAGATAAACAAAAGTTAACAATGTTATTTATATATATGTGTGTGTGTGTGTGTGTGTGTGTGTGTGTGTGTGTGTGTGTGTGTGTGTGTGTGTGTGTGTGTGTGTGTGGCTTCAACACTCACGGTACAAGCCTGCGTCTCTCCTAACACCTGTGACAGCGCTCCGTGTAGATGTGCTCAACGGTTTGAACGGCATTGCCCTGAGGGAATTAGTCGTATCTCCTAACCTTTTGTGTGATTTTACATTCAAGGTCATTTGCATTTTCATATCCTAATGCTACCAATAAATCCACTCTTCAGAAAACCTCTGAAGAAATTTGTTGAAGTTTTAGATACCAATTCTAAGGAAGTAGAAGCGCTGTCATGATTTCTTCGTAATTGCACTTACGTGCTGGACCCTGAAATGGTAACAGCATGTGATGACCCTCTCCACCTGTGATCCTCCGATGAGGACTGGTTCAGGGATCCACGGGTTCATCTTCCTGAAGTCAATAATCAGCTCCATGGTCTCGCTGACATTGAGTGAGTAGTTGGCAGTACTCCGACAGATTTTCAGTCTCCCTCCTCTATGCTGATTTGTGACCAGCTTTGATTCATCCAATGACAGTGCTGTTTTCAGCAAAATTAAATGTGACATTGGAGCTGTGCATAGCCTCAAAGTCAGAAGCACAAAAAAAATCAAGCAGAGGGAATAAGCATACAACCCTACGGTATACCCGTACTAATGGCTATTCTGGCGATTTGTTTGCGAATCTGAACTGACTGGGGTCTGCAACTGAAAAAATCGAGGATCCAATTGCAGAAGGAGGTACTGACACCAAGTTCTTGCAACTTATTGATTATATTTGTTGGATGACATATTGAATGCTGAGCTGCACTGAACAGCATCCTGATGTATGCGTCTTCGCTGTCCAGATGTTCCAGGGTTTGAACCTTGTTTGACAAGGGTTTGACAAGGTTCCGTACGGAAGCTTGGTTAGGAAGGTTCAATCGTTAGGTATTAATATTGAAGTAGTAAAATGGATTCAACAGTGGCTAGATGGGAGATGCTAGAGAGTAGTGGTGGATAACTGTTTGTCAGGTTGGAGGCCAGTGACTAGTGTTGTGCCTTAGGAATCTGTATTGGGTCCAATGTTGTTTGTCATATACATTAATGATCTGGATGATGGGGTGGTAAATTGGATTAGTAAGTATGCAGATGATACTACGGTTGGTGGCGTTGTGTATAATGAAGTAGGTTTTCAAAGCTTGCAGAGTGATTTAGGCCAGTTAGAAGAGTGGGCTGAACGATGGCAGATGGAGTTTAATGCTGATAAGTGTGAGGTGCTACACTTTGGGAAGAATAATCCAAATAGGACATACATGGTAAATGGTAGGACATTGAAGAATGTAGTAGAACAGAGTAATCTAGGAATAATGGTGCACAGTTCCCTAAAGGTGGAATCTCAGGTGGATAGGGTGGTGAAGAAAGCTTTTGGTATGCTGGCCTTTACAAATCAGAGCACTGAGTATAGGAGTTGGGATGTAATGTTAAAATTGTACAAGGCATTGGTAAGGCCAAATTTGGAGTATTGTGTACAGTTCTGGTAACCGAATTATAGGAAAGATGTCAACAAAATAGAGAGAGTACAGAGATTTACTAGAATGTTACCTGGGTTTCAGCACCTAAGTTACAGGGAAAGGTTGAACAAGTTAGATCTTTATTCTTTGGAGCGTAGAAGGTTGAGGGGGGACTTGATAAAGGTATTTAAAATTATGAGGGGTATTGATCGAGTTGACGTGGATAGGCTTCTTCCTTTGAGAGTAGGGGAGATTTGAACAAGAGGACATGATTTGAGTTAGGGGGCAAAAGTTTAAGGGTAATACGAGGGGCGATTTCTTTACTCAGAAAGTGGTAGCTGTGTGAAATGAGCTTCCAGTAGAAGTGTTAGAGGCTGGTTCGGTATTGTCATTAAAGTAAAATTGGATAGGTATATGGACAGGAAAGGAATGGGGGTTATGGGCTGAGTGTGGGCCAGTGGGACTAGGTAAGAGTAAGTGTTTGGCACGGACTAGAAGGCCCGAGATGGCCTGTTTGCATGCTGTAATTGTTATATGGTTATATGGTTAGTTGCAGTGGAAGTGGGAGGGTCCGAGCCAGACAGCTGGAGAAGTTTCATTAGAATGATTCCGGGAATGAGAGGGTTAACACATGTGGAGCATTTGACCGCTCTTGGACTGTACTCCTTGGAGTTTAGAAGAATGAGGGGGAACCTCAGAGAAACATTTCGAATGTTAAAAGGCATGGACAGTCTGTTCTTGCAGATCTGTATTTAGTTTCGTGCCCAAGACGAGACTGTGGGGTCAATTAGTTGTGGTTCCCAAAGTTGGGAAGCAGGATGTGAGTGATGTGAATCAGTCTACGTGTGCAGGTGTGGGGTAAATGGTGGAAAGGGTATGGGGCCATCAGCGGGATGGAGGGAGTTTGGGGATGTGGGTTATCAGATGCAGCATAACCCGCGAGGATGGGTCCCAGGACAAATTGAGTGATAAAAAAGGGAGTTGTTGGTCCATTGAATCAGACAGGATACGTGACCTTTCAGGAAGCAACAATTCCCCTTGCACATTAATTACTGACTAATCGACCTGAACATTGCATTTGTGACAGACCCCTAGTGTCTGGGAACAGCTAAATTGCAGGACGCAGAGGGTGATGGTGAGAGGCTGTTTATTGGACTCGCCAGTGCTTCGTGATGTTCCCCATGGTTACACCTATTGTTACTTGTCATTTATATCAATCATTTGGTTGGGAATATACAGGGTGTAGGTCGGAAGTTTGAACATGGAACATAGAAGTCTACGGTACTTACAGGCCCTTCGGCCCACAATGTTCTGCCAACCTTGTAACCTGCTCCAGAAACTGTCTAGAATTACCCAACTGCATAACACTATTTTTCTGAGCTCCATGTACCTATCTAAGAGTCTCTTAAAATACCCTATTGTATCCGGCTCCACCACCGTTGCCAGCAATGCATAACAGACCCACCACTCTGTGTGGAAAAATTCCCCTGACATCCACCCTCTACCTTCCGCCAAGCACATTAAAACTATACCCCCTCATGTCAGTCATTTCAGCCCTGGGAAAAAAACCTCTGGCTATCCACATGATCAAAGCCTCTCATCATTTTATACACTTCTTTCAGGTCACCTCTCATTCTCCGTCACTCCGAGGAGAAAAGGCCAAGCAAGTTTGCAGCAGGTAAGTTTAAAGAATTACTTTTTTTGAAAGATATTAAGTATAAATTCTCCACTTTGTTTCCATCTCCCCACACGGAAGTGACCGAAAGCTACTTCACAAGATGCAAGACCTTGAAATGAAGAAACACTGAGGGAATGTGAGTGACTTTAAAGATCTGGGATACTGACAGCACATCACCAGACCTGGACTGATCGTAACTGGGTCTGACAGAGGCATAACTGGTACCTCTGGGCACATTCAGTCTCACCCCAACTATTTCCTACCTTCCTTTGTACAGGTATATAATATCTAAAGGACCAGTGTTTGAGTAAAAGAGACTCACCAAACTTTCTCCTGACTGAATCAATGGAAACCCTGAGTCAGATGGGTTCTCTCCAGTTGATGCTCTCAGTCCTCGTGCTGGTTCATTTGTTGATCTTCCCTCGTCCTCAGTTCTGGTTTGCTTCCAGTTGTGGGCTTTTCTTCCAATAAATCTCTCACCGCAGATCTAGCTTCAACATGAAAAATAATAAAGCATGTTAACAACACAAAGGAGAACAAAACATTACTGCTCAATGTTCCTAAAAATAAAATTCACTGAAATTTAAACATTGAAGACAAATATAATGATCTGAGTGAACAAATCTGTAATTGTTCCTCACATGTCACAAAACATTATGGGATAGGGAGGAGCCATCATTCAGTCAGGAACAGAATTATGTGATTCGATCCATCTGGTCTGCCCCACCATTTAACCATGGCTGATTTCATTCCAACACCATATTCCTACCTTCCTCCTGTAACCCTGAAGCTACTAGGAAAAAACATGAATATATTAACCTTTGCCATAAATATACCCCAATAACAGCTTCATCCACCCTCTGTGGCAACAAATTCAACAGATCAGTCACCCTTTACTTGATATTCTCCTCTTCTCAATTTTAAAGGGAAGCTTCTTTATTCTGGGACTGTGTTCTCAGATCCCAGACTCTCCGTCTAATGGAATTATCCTCTCCATGTCCACTGTATCCAGGCTTTTCAGCATTCAGTAGGTTTCCTTAAACAAGCATCACCCCACCCCCACTGTCCCTCGTAACTCCATTGAACACAGGTCCATGACCATTGACTAACAGACAGATGACAGTGAGGGGAATTTTCCAAATACGCTTTGAACACTGAACCCCTGGGTCCAATTCTACTGCTGCAAACATTTAATGACCTCCTCTCCATCTGAGGGATGGTATAGGAACTCATTCTCTCCTCAGATTAGCAGTGATTGCCTCCAAAGGAACACCAGAAAAAAACATCTGACCACAGACCATAACCACTCGCTCAACACCTCATGAGCCCGAGCAGCTTGATCCCCAGATCCATTTCACCAGGGTCAAAATGTGATAGGGTCGCACAGCTGAACGTGTCACTTACCGACCCCAGAATCCTCACACATCATCCCTACATCAGGGATTCCCCCACAACCAATGTCCAGCAACTCGAGACTTGTGATTCATTGTGAACGGAGGAACATTCAGCACCAGCTACAGAAGTACTGACCTGGTCAAATCCCAAATATTGACAGATCCATATTCCCGGAGACTGCATCCCAGGATTACAGTCCAAGCACCAATTTCCCAAGACTCCCTTGCTGCCGGTAACATGCTGCAGTGTGTCGGCCATTCAGAGTTCAAAAACTAACACTCCTGCATCAACCCATGGCAGAATGGGAACCTGATAATCCTCTGACTGGGCCAGATATTGGGCTGGAAAACCTCGGCGTGGGTCACCAGCAGGCAGGGATACATTTCACATGGTCTCCGGCAGCTAAACCGAACACATTTTATCATTATCTTATTGTTAAATTAGATCTTGCCCAGCACAATTGGCTGTCACATTTCCTGTGGGCTAACAGGAATAACAGGCTTTTCATTTCAAATTGAAATTAAATGCTGGAAACTCGGTACATCAGATTGGATCTGTGGAAAGAGAAACTGTGGGAGACTCAGTATCAGAACTGATGCTGCCCGATCTGCTGAACGGTTCCAGCATTTTCTCTTTTCACTTTAAATGATGCACAACTATTGACTGATCACAAGATGTTTGTGACGGCCTGAACAAAGTCGCACAAATGTAATGCCCACATTCATCAGTTTTCTCTGCATTCCAACACAGGGTTAATACAGTCGACACAGTGAATGCTCACAACATCCTCCCCACCCCACTATCAGTCTGTTCCATCTGCTCCCGAGGCCACTAACTCTCAATGAGCGGAAGTGACCAGAGAGCGATAAAATTGTGCTCCACTCCCTGCAGATCCTGGCTGCTCCTGGCAACAGGAAAATTGCCTCTCTAAAAATGACCAAAACAGGAAAAAACAGACACAACTTTAAACGCTGAGAGTCTCCGTCTGACAAAGATTAACACAGCGGCCATTTGGTAACTTTGAAACTAAAATTGTGGTGACTGTCTTTATCCTTCCACATTCTGCATTAAATAAATCCTCTGGTAGATCAGGTAACAAACACCGATTTCAGAAATAACTCCGTGAGGCAAAAGTCTTCACAATGAAGGCAACGGTAGAAGAGAGATTGTCGATATTTATCATCGAGGTGGTGGGATGCAGGCTGGACAGAGATTGAACAAGATGGGCAGGATTAAGCAGATGGAACGGGTGGGAGAAGGGATCAAGGACAATCACTGATGGCCCTCCAGCAATGCACAGACACAGAATTAACAGTACATACTCCTATGTACTAAAATGACAAAGATAGAGCAACAGGAACTTTGGCATTTACCCTTCTCCCCGAAACAACTTTTATCAACACAGCATGGAAAATATCTCCAGATTCGGATTGAAGGTCTCACAATCCAGACCGACCCCGGCAGGTTTTGTCCAGGAAGCGGGGATGTTAACGGGACTCAATGCCCAGCATCGGTCGGGACCGGACTCAATATTCACCGCATGGATCTTGTCGGTCCCACTCCACAGAGAATGATCCGACCCCCCGGCTCCCCGCCCGAGGGGGCGAGGACCCTCTCCCGATCCGGATCCCGTAGACAATCCGCCGCTCCGGACCCGCTTCAACACAAAGAAAAAAATCACTGCCCAGCCCGGGAATGTGAGCATGCGCAATGTGCTTATTGCGTCATCAGAGCGTGGGCGGGGCCTCGGAGACAAACCCGCAGAAGCTGCCGATTCAAGTCGTCACTTTTATTGTCATTTCGACCATAACTGCTGGTACAGTACACAGTAAAAATGAAACAACGTGTTTTTTTTTTCAGACCAATGGTGTTACATGACACAGTACAAAAACTGGACTGAACCACATAAAAAATAATACAGAAAAGAAAAAAAAACTACACCAGGCTACAGACCTATCCAGGACTGCATAAAGTGCACAAAACAGTGCAGACATTACAATAAATAATAAACAGGACAATAGTGCAGTAAGGTGTCAGTCCAGGCTCTGGGTATTGAGGAGTCCGATAGCTTGCGGGAAGAAACCGTTTCATAGTCTGGCCGCGAGAGCCCGAATGCTTCAGTGCCTTTTCCCAGACGGCAGGAGGGAGAAGAGATTGTATGAGGGATGCATGGGGTCCTTCATAATGCTATTTGCTTTGCGGATGCCGCGTGTAAGTTAAATGTCCGTGATGGCGGGAAGAGAGGCCTCAATGATCTTCTCAATTGACCTCACTATCCGCTGCAGGGTCTTGCGATCCGAGATGGTGCAATTTCTGAACCAGGCAGTGATGCAGCTGCTCAGGATGCTCTCAATACAACCCCTGTAGAATGTGATGAGGATGGGGGGTGGGAGATGGACTTTCCTCAGCCTTTGCAGAAAGTAGAGACGCAGCTGGGCTTTCTTTGCCATGGAGCTGCTGTTGAGGAACCACGTGATATTCTCCGTCAGGTGAATACCAAGAAATGTTGTGCTCTTAACGATCTCTACCGAGGAGCCGTCGATGTTCAGCGGGGAGTGGTCGCTCCGTGCCCTCCTGAAGTCAACAACCATCTCTTTTGTTTTGTTCACATTAAGAGACAGGTTGTTGGCTCTGCACCAGTCCGTTAGACGCTGCTCCTCCTCTCTGTAAGCTGACTGGTCGTTCTTGCAGAGTGGTGGAGGTGACTGAGTGAGAGAGACAAGTTTGATTGAGGTGAGAGGGTGCGTGAGAGAGGAGGAGATGGAGATGGGAAGACAGAGGGTGACTGAGATTGAGAGTGAGGTGGCGGATGATAGGGGTAGCGACAGGGATTGTGGGATAGGAGAGAGAATGGAAGAGTAAGAGAAACAGATGGATAGAAGGGAGAGAGTGTGAGAGAAATGAAGAGAGGCATGAGAGTGTGAGTAGATGAAGAGAGACAAGAGAGAGGAGTAAGATTTGTTAATAGAGGAGTAGAGAGAGTGGTGATAGAGAAGAAGAGCGTGAGGAAAGGGGTGAAAGAGAGTGGGAGACTGGTTGAGTAGCAGTGTAACTGAGGTGGATAGAGAAGAGGGAAGGGGGAGGGGAGAGGTGGGGACGAAGCAAAGATGATTGAGAGGGAGCAAGAAGGGAGGGCTGGAGTAGAGGGCCCTATGAGGAAGAGGAACTGTGAGGAGGGTGTGGTGAGGGAAATGGGGTAAGTAGCTAGGGGTGAGGGAGAAAGGCAAGGAGATTGGTGTGTATGATTAGAATTGTTAGACTAACTATTTATTCAGTCCCCAGTTGCAGGGTCATTAATCACGTATGTTCACAAGTCACCGAACAAATCCACCGTGGGATTACGGTTCCATGCTGGGAATTATGAGTGTGAGGGCAGCTTGCTGTTCTCGGTGTCGGATGTGGAAGGTCCCGGAGTCTCCCAGCCTCCCGGATGTTCACATCTGCGCCAGGTGCACCGAGTTGCAGTTCCTAAGGGACTGTGCCAGGGAACTGGAGCTGCAGCCCGATGACCTTCGTCTGGTCAGGGAGAGCGAGGAGTTGATAGAGAGGAGTTACAGGCAGGTGGTCACACCGGGGCCATGGAAGGCTGACAGGTGGGTCACAGTTAGGAGGGGGAAGGGGAAGAGTCAGGTACTAGAGAGTACCCCAGTGGCTGTACCCCTTGACAATAAGTACTCCTGTTTGATAGATAGATGATAGATAGATAGATAGATAGATAGATAGATAGATAGATAGATAGATAGATAGATAGATAGATAGATAGATAATTTATTCATCCCCATGGGGAAATTCAACCTTTTTTCCCATGTCCCATACACTGGTTGTAGCAAAACTAATTACATACAATACTTAACTCAGTAAAAAAATATGATATGCATCTAAATCACTATCTCAAAAAGCATTAATAATAGCTTTTAAAAAGTTCTTAAGTCCTGGCGGTTGAATTGTAAAGCCTAATGGCATTGGGGAGTATTGACCTCTTCATCCTGTCTGAGGAGCATTGCATCGATAGTAACCTGTCGCTGAAACTGCTTCTCTGTCTCTGGATGGTGCTATGTAGAGGATGTTCAGAGTTTTCCATAATTGATAGTTTGAGTACTGTTGGGGGGGGGGGACAGCCTACCGTGGGGTAAGGAACAGCGGCAGAACCTATAGCTCAGAAGGGTAGGGAAAGGAAGAGAAAGGCAGTAACAATAGGGGACACAATAGTTACGGAGTCAGACAGGCGATTCTGTGGATGCAGTCAGGAGACCCAGGTGGTAGTTTGCCTCCCTTGTGCCAGGGTCCGGGATGTTTCTGATTGCGTCCAAGATATCCTGAAGTGGGAGGGTGATGAGCCAGAGGTCGTGGTACATATAGGTACCAATGACATAGGTAGGAAAAGGGAAGACGTCCTGAAACGAGAATATAGGGAGTTAGGAAGGGATTTGAGAAGAAGTTCCTCAAAGGTAGTAATCTCGGGATTACTGCCTGTGCCACGCGGCAGTGACAGTAGTAATGGAATGAGGTGGAGGATGAATGCGTGGCTGAGGGATTGGAGCAGGGGCAGGGATTCAAGATTCTGGATCATTGGGACCTCTTTTGGGTGAGGTGTGACCTGTACAAAAAGGACGGGTTACACTTGAAACCTAGGGGGACCAATATCCTGGCGGGGAGATCTGTGAAGGCTACTGGGGAGACTTTAAACCAGAATGGTTGGGGGATGGGATTCAAATTGAAGAGACTAGGAGAGAGGAGGTTAGTTCACAAATAGAGAAAGCTTGTAGACAGTGTGAGGAAATCTAGGAATAAGGGTGCATATTTCCCTGAAGGTGGAATCTCATGTAGTGGTGAAGAAAGCTTTTGGTATGCTGACCTTTATAAATCAGAACATTGAGTATAGGAGTTGGGATGTAACGTTAAAATTGTACAAGGCATTGGTGAGGCCAGAATTGGAGTATTGTATCTGGGAGTACAGTTAGACGAGAAGCTAGACTGGACTGCCAACACAGATGCCTTGTGCAGGAAGGCACAGAGTCGACTGTACTTCCTTAGAAGGTTGGCGTCATTCAATGTCTGCAGTGAGATGCTGAAGATGTTCTATAGGTCAGTTGTGGAGAGCGCCCTCTTCTTTGTGGTGGCGTGTTGGGGAGGAAGCATTAAGAAGAGGGACGCCTCACGTCTTAATAAGCTGGTAAGGAAGGCGGGCTCTGTCGTGGGCAAAGTACTGGAGAGTTTAACATCGGTGGCTGAGCGAAGGGCGCTGAGTAGGCTACGGTCAATTATGGAAAACCCTGAACATCCTCTACATAGCACCATCCAGAGACAGAGAAGCAGTTTCAGCGACAGGTTACTATCGATGCAATGCTCCTCAGACAGGATGAAGAGGTCAATACTCCCCAATGCCATTAGGCTTTACAATTCAACTGCCAGGACTTAAGAACTTTTTAAAGCTATTATTAATGCTTTTTGAGTTAGTTCTTACTGAGTTAAGTATTGTATGTAATTAGTTTTTGCTACAACAAGTGTATGAGACATTGGAAAAACGGTTGCATTTCCCCATAGGGATGAATAAAGTATCTATCTATCTATCTATCTATCTATCTATCTATCTATCTATCTATCTATCTATCTTGTGTACAGTTCCGGTCACCGAATTATACGAAAGATGTCAGCAGAGTACAGAGAAGATTTACTAGAATGTTACCTGCGTTTCAGCACCTAAGTTACAGAGAAAGGTTGAGCAAGTTAGGTCTTTATTCTTTGGAGCGTAGAAGGTTGAGGGGGGACTTGATAGAGGTATTTAAAATTATGTGGGGATTGATAGAGTTGCCATGGATAGGCTTTTTCCATTGAGAGTAGGGGAGATTCAAACAAGAGGACATGAGTTGAGAGGTAAGGAGCAAAAGTTTAGGGGTAACACGAGGGGTAACTTCTTCACTCAGAGAGTGCTAACTGTGTGGAACGAGCTTCCAGTGGAAGTGGTAGAGACAGGTTCGATTTTGTCATTAAAACAAAATTGGATATGTATACGGACAGGAAAGGAAAGGAGGATTATGGGCTGAGTGCAGGTCAGTGGGACTAGGTGAGAGTAAGCGTTCGGCACGGACTAGAAGGCCCGAGATGGCCTGTTTCCGTGCTGTAATCGTTATGTGGTTTTACCGCGTAGGATTCTGGTCTCCATATCCGACAGCGGGGAGTTTTAACACATACGGGGACCAACTGCATCTCAACCCCAGCTGATGCGGGTGTTTCCGCTGTTCAGGTGGCGGTGAGGAAGGTGTTGATCTCGGGTTTGTGTAAATCGAGGGCTGGTTGCAGTGGAAAGAGCCGGGACCGAGCCGGACAGTGGGAGGCTCCCGGCTCTCCAGTCTTGCATCCCTGGTTTTAGTTTTGCACTGAGTCGAGATTGCGGGATCAGTTTGCTCTGGTTCCCCAAGCTGGGAGGGTGGACCTGGGTGAAGGGGGCCTGTCTATGTGTCGGTGTGGGGTGAATGGTCAGAAGGGTGTGGGGCCACTGGAGGGACGGAGGGTGGTTGGGGTACCGTGGGTTATCAGAAGTAACATGACCTGGGTGGATGGGAAAGGGGTAAATTACGTTGTCAACGAGGGTGGATGTGGTCCACTGGATCAGACAGCTCAGCTCACGTGTCCTTTCAGGAGGCCACAATTCTCTCATCATCTTAATCACTGACTAATCTTCCTGTTAACATTGAGTTTGTTACAGAGCCCCAGAGTCTGGGAATGGCTGGGTTGTAGGAGGCAGAGGGTGATGGTGAGAGGCTGTTTCTTGGACTCGAGTCCCGTACTTAGTGACGTTCCCTAAGGTTACGCCCATTGCTACTTGTCATCTAGGTCAATAATTTGGTTGAGAAAGTACAGGGTATGGGTAGAAAGTTTGCAGCAAGTTCAAACAAATACTGTTTTTGAAAGACAGTCAGCATAAATACTCCCCTCTCCTTCCGTCTCCCCACTCAGAACTGACCAAAAGCTACATCGGAGGATGCAAGATCTTGAAATGAGTAACCACTGTGAGGGAATGGGAGTGGTTTCAAAGGGCTGGGCTGCTGGAAGCACATTACCAGACCTGGAGTGATTGTAACTGGGTCTGACAGAGGCATAACTGGTACTTGTGGGCACACTCAGTCTCACTCCCCACTATTTCCTACCTTCCTTTGTGCAGGTACGTAATGTCTAAAGGACCAGTGTTTGAGTAAATGAGACTCACCAAACTTTTTCCTGACAGAATGAAAGGTAACTCTGAGTCAGAAGGGCTCTCTCCAGCTGGTGTCCTCAGTTTTCGTCTCGTTCAAATGTTGCTGCTCCCTCGTCTTAAGTTGTTCTTTGCTTCCAGTCGTGGGCTTTTCTTCCAACAAAACTCTCAGCGCAGATCTAACTTCAATCGGAGAGATAATGAAGCACATTTTCAATATAAGGAAGAACAAAACATATCTGTTGAATATTCTTGAAAACAAAATTCATTGGAATTTATATCTTGAACGCAGATATAATGATCTGAGTGATGAAATCTGTAACGGTCCCGCACAGTTTAGAAACACCGGACAGGGAATATAAAAGAACACACACAAAAAGCTGGAGGAACCCAGAATGTTTCTGGGGAAGAGTTTCCTGGGTGATCTGATTTGAGATGGCTCAGTCCGTGCAGTGTCTCATTGTTTAGTATTTTCATAAACAACAGTTTTACTACTGTAAACAGGAATTGCCAGCAGGGGAAACACAGATTCGTATCAGTTAATTGAAGACCTCTTATCCCTGCTGTCCTTGTCTCCCGGCAATCTAAACACCCCGACAGTGAGCGAGTCATTCAGATAGCTGGTCGCTGACAGGAATTATATCTCTTGGTTGTTAATGTTCGCCCAGAAACGGTTGGATGGAGTAGATGTGATGTTTGGAGGGTGTCACGGTGAACGCACCGACACCCGAACGCTCTATGCTGTCCCTCCGACATCCTGCCACAGGGTGGCGCTGCGGGGACCTCCTGCAGATCAAAGCACCAATCCGAATCCAGCGGATGCCGGCGATTCTTCTGAGCAGCGGCGGTGAGGAGTGGGCGGAGCTCGGGTTTGTGTAAATCAAAGGTCGGTTGCAGTGGGTAAGGGCCGGGACTGAGCCAGTCATCTGGGGGGTCCGGGGTCTCCCGAGTCGGGAATGTATGGCCAGTTAGTTATGATACCCAAGTTGACAGGGTGGATGTGGATGAAGAGAATCTGTCCACGTGTGCGATTGTGGGTGAACGGTAGGAAGGAAGGAAGGATGTGGGGCTACTGGTGGGGTCGTGGGGGGGGGGCGTGTGGGTTGATGTCGTGTGGGTCGGCGGACGCAGCGTGACCGGGGAGGATGGGTGCCGGGGCAAATCAAGTTGTAAACAACGGAGGATCTTTCCCTTTGGATCAGACAGGATACCTGTCCTTTCAGGAAGTCAACAAATCTTTTATATTAATCACTGTCGAATCTTCCTGTTAACATGGAGTTTGTTACAGAGCCCCAGAGTTTGGGAATAGCTGGATGGTAGGAACCGGAGCGTGATGGTGAGAGGCTGTTTCTTGGCCTCGAGTCCCGTGCTTAGTGACGTCCCTGGGGTTACACCCATTCCTACTTGTAACGTATATCAATGATTGTGTTGGGACTGTATGAGGTATGAGTAGTAATTTTCCGGCAAGTAAATTCAAGCAATTACATTTTTGAAACATAGTAAATATAAACACACCTCTTTCCCTCCCCACACTCAGAACCGACCAAAAGCTACTTCAGAAGATGCAAGTTCTTCAAATGAAAAAACACTGAGGGAAAATTAGTGATGTTAAAGAGATGGCATACTGACAGTACAGTACCAGACCTGGAGTGATTGCAACTGGGTCTGACAGACATAACTGATACTTCTGGACACATTCATTCTCACCTCAACTATTCCCTACTTTATTTTGTACAGATATGTAATGTTTAAAAGACCAGTGTTTGAGTAAATGAGACTCAGCAAGCTTTCTCCTGACTGAATCAATGGAAACCCTAAGTCAGAAGGGTTCTCTCCAGTTGATGCTCTATGGTTCACCTGTTGCTATTCCGTCGTTTTCAGTCGTGATTTGCTTCTAGTTGTCGGATTTTGTTCCAATAAGTCTCTCACCACAGGTCTAACTTTAACCAGACAGATAATAAAGAACATTAACAAACAAAGGAGAACAAGATATTTCCGCTTCACGAAGTTTAAATGTTGAAGACAAATATAACGATCTCAATGAACAAATCTGAAATTGCCCCTCGCACGTCACAAAGCCTGATATGGGATATGAAGGACTCATCGTTCAGCTATGGTAAGACACAAGATGTAGGAGGAGAATGCGATGATTCGGTCCATCGAGCCTGCTCCAACATTCAATTGTGATTTTTATTCCAACACCAAATTCCTGCCTTCATCCTGCAGCCCTGAAGCTACTGAGCAATCACGAACATATTTAAATCTGCCATAAATATACGCAAATGGCAGCCTCCACCACCCTCTGCAGCAACAGTTTCCACACAGCAGACATCCTTCGGCTGAAGACATTTTTTTCATCTCAGTTTTAAAGGTAAGTGTCTTTTTTCTGAGAGGGTGCTCTCAAATTGCAGACTCTCCATGTCCACAGTATCCAGGCTTTTCAGCATTCAGTAGGTTTACTTCACCAACCCAACACCCCCCCCCCCCCCTCACCAACCATCCTCACCGTCCCTCTGAACTCCATTGAGCACAGGTCCAGACCGATCAAATCATAAAGCCGATCATTCCTGAGATTATTCCTGTGAACCTTGTTAACAACAACTGTACTGAACACATTTCCAGGAACAACAGACAAAATTGTTCCATGATGATTTAGTTGAAAAGCTGTGGCTTCATTACAGTTCTATGATCACAGTCATGTTGTGCGGGTGGGACTGGACTCTCTGATGGTGGTGTCTGAAAAGAGGATGCTGACCAAGTTGCCATCTTGGACAATATCTCCCGTCCACTCCTTGTTGTACTGGTTGGGCACAGGAGTACATTCAGCCAGAGACTCATTCCACTGAGATGTAACACTGAGAGTCATAGGAAGTCATTCCTGCCTGTGGCCATCAAACTTTACAACTCCTCCTTCGGAGTGTCAGACACCCTGAGCAAATATTATCTGAACGGTGTAAAGTTAGGTAAGGGAGAAATACAAAGAGATCTAGGAGTCCTTGTTCATCAGTCACTGAAGGTGAATGAGCAAGTGCAGCAGGAAGTGAAGAAGGCTAATGGAATGTTGGCCTTTATTACAAAAGGAATTGAGTACAAGAGCTAGGAAATCCTCTTGCATGTGTACAGGGCCCTGGTGAGACCATACCTAGAGTATTGTGTACAGTTTTGGTCTCCAGGGTTAAGGAAGGACATGCTGGCTGTAGAGGAAGTGCAGCGTAGATTCACAAGGTTAATTTCTGGGATGTCAGGACTGTCTTACGCAGAGAGATTAGAGAGACTGGGCTTGTACACGATGGAATTAAGGAGATTGAGAGGGGATCTGATTACAACATATAAGATTATTAAGGGATTGGACAAGATAGAGGCAGGAAATATGTTCCAGATGCTGGGAGAGTCCAGTACCAGAGGGCATGGTTTGAGAATAAGGGGTAGGTCATTTAGGACAGAGTTAAGGAAAAACTTCTCCCAGAGAGTTGTGGGGGTCTGGAATGCACTGCCTCGGAAGGCAGTGGAGGCCAATTCTCTGGATGCTTTCAAGAAAGAGCTAGATAGGTATTTTATGGATAGGAGAATCAAGGGATATGGGGACAAGGCAGGAACCGGGTAATGATAGTAGATGATCAGCCACGATCTCAAAATGGCGGTGCAGGCTCGAATGGCCTAATGGTCTACTTCTGCACCTATTGTCTATTGTCTATTGTCTATAATAGGACGGTCCTGGACAAATTTCGAATTGGCATAATTTACTTATTATTATTTAATTATTTATGGTTTTATATTGCTATATTTCTACACTATTCTTGGTTGGTGCGACTGTAACGAAACCCAATTCCCTCGGTATTAAGAAAGTATGTCTGTCTGTCTGTTAAATGAGGTCTTGCGCAACATAATTGGCCATCACACGTCCTTTAGGCTAAAAGGAATAAAAAGCTTTTACTATAAAATTGAAATAATAGTGCTGGAAATTCGTTTCATCAGAATAGATTTGTGGAAGGTGAAACTGTGGAAGACCCGGTATCAGGACTGGGACTGTCCAAGATGCTGCCCCATCTGCCGAACGGTTCCAGCATTTTCTCTTTTTAGTTTAAATGATGCACAACTATTGACTGATTGCAAGATATTTGTGACGGCCTGAACAAAGTCGCACAAATGTCATGCACATATTCATTAGTTTTGTCTGCATTCCAACACAGGGTTAATACAGTCGATACAGTCGATGCTCACAACATTCTCCCCATCCCACTATCAGTCTGTTCCATCTGCTCCCGAGGCCGCTGTCTCTCATTGAGGGACCGTGACCAGAGAGCGATAAAAATAAGCACAAGTCCCTGCAAGTCACATAGGCTGTTACCCTGGCAACAGAGGAAGTGGCTCTCCAGAAATAACAAAAAAATGAAATAACAAACTCACTTTAAATGCTGTCAAGAGTAACACATTGCCATTTTGTAACATTGAAATTAAAATTGTAATTATTGACGCAATACAGACTGGCCAGAAATTGACAAGATGGTTGATATATATCATTGCGATGGTGGGATACAGGCTGGACAGTGGTTGAACAAGACGGTTGATATATATCATTGAGATAGTGGGATACAGGCTGGACAGAGATTGAACAAGATGGTTGATATATATCATTGCGGTGGTGGGTTACAGGATAGACAGAGGTTAAACAAGAATGAACAGATGGAACCAGTTGGGAAAAGGGATCATCATTAGTTTCCTCTTCGTTCCAACACAGGAATAATTCAATACACATAGTGAAGGCTCACAACATCCTCCCCACCCCTCTATCTACCTGTTACATCTGCTACTGATGCCACTAACTCTCTCTGAGCAACGGTGAGCAGAAAGCGATAAAATGGTTACCACTCCCTGCCGGTCACGTGGGCTGTTATCCTGACAATGCAGAAAGTGGACCTCCAAAAATGGCCGAAAAAGTAAACAACGGAGTCAATTCTAAACGCTGTGAGGCTTGTTATGACAAGATTAACATCATTCAACATTACATGTACTTGTTGAAAGAAGTCTGTGAACCTTAGTTTTCAATAACTGGTGTGACACCCGCTTCCCCCCAACCCCGTACAGCAATAACTTCAACCAAATGCTTTCGATAACGGTTGATCTCCCTGCACATCGGCTAGTAAGAATTTTAGGCCATTTCGCCTTACAAAACTGCTTCAACTCTGGGATGTTGATGGGATTCCTTGCCTAAACTGCTGCTTCAGGCCATTCCACAATATTCCTATGGGATTAAAGATTGGAATTTGACTCCGCCATTCCAAAAAAACGAAATTTTCTTTTGAATTAATTTTCTTATTGATTTAACTCTTTTCTTTCGGATCATTGTCTTGTTGCATTATCCAACTTTAATTAAACTTCAGGTGACAGACTGCTACCCTGACATTCTCCTGTAAAGGATCTTGATATAACATCAACACAACAATTATTGTATAACGTTGAAACTAAAATTTTAATGTTTGCCTTTACCTTGCCTCATGATGCATTCAACAAATCCTCATATTTCTAGGTAACAAACGAAGTTTAAATGTTGAAGACAAATATAACGATCTCAATGAACAAATCTGAAATTGTTGGACACTGTTATAATTATCTCCCTTTAGAGGCAGGAGCGAACTTCCAACCGCAGCAATGCTATTGAAAATGTCTTTGAATACCATTGCCAGTTGGTTGATGCGAGTTTTCAGATCCTTACCAGGTAATCCATTGGAGAATGCTGCCTTGCAGGGTTCACCCATCTGAAAGACACGCTGACGTCGGCTTCCAACACAGAGGTCACAGGGTCAACGAACGGTGCAGGGATTCTCATAGCTGAAGTTTTATTCTTCCTTTCTAACCGAATATAAAATAGAAGTTTCACTGTCGTTCATGATGCTGTTGTTTTCTTTTTCTTTGGAGGAAGTAATAGCAGCAACTCCTGCCGGAGTTGACGTGTATCCGACGTCGCCGCTAATCTCTCTCGGAATTCCTTCTTTGCTCTTGACATAACCCTTCACAAGTTATACAGGTTTTCCCGTACAGGCCTGGGTCACCAGACTTCAATGCCACTGATCCGGCTCTCAGACGACGACGAACCTACTGGTTTCCTCGAATTTTGATTTCGGGATACACAGGGATACTTCAGAAGCAAACACTCATCCCCGCAGGGTTTAATGAAGTCGGTGATAACAGCGGCATCCTGGTGCTGATTGACAGCGAGCGGAGATGTTATTTTCAATTCGCACAGATGGTGGACTCCAGAGTCGAAGGTGAATCCCTGAATACAGTCCAGTCCCGTAAACGCCTCTGTGCCTCCCTTGTCCATATCGTCTTGGGCCTCATTACCGCACTGGGCATGGAAAGAAAGCCGATAGTAATAATAGGTTACAGGAACAGACAGAACTGTATGTGGGCAAGAGTCGAGGATAATATGACCCCGAGGTAGCAGGGTCGGTGAAATTTCGGATAGTGGCCCATAGCATTATCAACGTGGTTGTGTCTGGGGGAGGGTAAGCAGCCAAGGCTCACCGGAGTTAAATGCCACAGATCTGGCCCTTAGAAGACTACGAACCTCATTGTTCATCCGCAGGTTTTTGATTGAGAATGTACAGAGAGATTTCATAGGCAAACGCTCATCCACGCAGGGTTTAATGTAGTCGGTGACAACAGCGGCATCCTGGAGGCGCGTCAGTGCTGATTGACAGCGAGCGGAGATGTTGTTTCCAATCCGCACAGATGGTGGACTCCAGAGTCGAAGGTGAATCCCTGAATACAGTCCAGTCCTGTAAACGCTCCAGTGTCTCCCTTGTCCATATTGTCTTCCACCTCACTACTGGACTGGGATTGGAGAGCAAACTGATAGAAATAACAGGACATTCATTGGTTATAGAGCGAGATTCCAAGATGGGATGGCCCCTAGGTAGCAGGGTCGGTGAAATTTCGGATAATGGCCTTAGCATTGTTAATGTGGGTGTTGAGGGTGGGAGGAAAGCAGACAAGGTTGTGAACCACAGGCTTATCAAATACATGGACAAGACGAGTAACGATTTCCTGCAAAGTGAGCTCCGGTATTTAGGTGATACGTTAAAGGGCCGGACCACAAGGTCGGTGGTATCGAGATTGCTACCCGTAGCACATGCCACTGATGCTCGAAATATGAGCATGACACAGTTCACCCGTGGCGAAGGAAACCGTGCAGGAGAGAGGACTTCAGAATTTTGGATCATCGGACTCTCGTCCACGGAATGTCGCACGTTCACAACGGGGACGGATTGCACAACAACGGTATGGGATCCAATATCGTTGTGTCAAGAGTTCCTAATGTTGCTGCGAGACGTTTAAAATGAAGTTGTGGTGATATGGATTTTAGTGTGACAGGTCAGCTAGTGAAGGAGATGTGCGGAAAGCAGATGTTAAGCCGACATACAAAGACATGACGGGAAGTGTGGGCATGGTGGTTCTAATAATTTGAATCGGTCTGTTTCAATACAATGGGTATTTTAGATAAAATAGTTGATCTTAGATAATGGATCAACACGCGGAGTTCTGATATAGTAGCCACTGGTGACAAATGCATGCGGTGTGGCAGCGCTGGCAGCTCAATGTTCCGGGGTTCCATTTATTTCATAAACGGTAAAAACGTGAGGTTGTTAATAAATAGGAAAGAGTGGCATTACTAGTCATGGAATATGTCATATCAGTGTTCAGACAGGACCGACTGCAGGGCTCCTCTAATGAGACCGATTGAGTAGAACCGAATGAAAACGAAGGGATGACCCCGTTACTGATTTTACATTGAAGAGCGGCGGAATTGAGAAGAGGAAATTTGCAGAAACGTCAGATTGTTGCAAAATAATGAAGGTTGTGTTCGTAGTTCAGTTTAACTTTCAACATATTGACTGGGACTTTTATTCTGTAAAGAACTGGATGGGATAGAATTTACCAAATCTGTTCAAATGAATGCTGGGTAAGTGGGAGGCCTTCTGAAGCGGTATTGAGTGTACACTGCTCCTATATTCCTGTTAGAACAAAATCCAAAGTCCACCATTCTTACAGAAGCTTGCGCTTCACGGGGTATATTTACTTTTGTTGGGAAGACGGGCTGTATAACAATCGTGAGGAATAAACACCATTCAAGAGAACACAAGAGGGAAATCAGCAGGTTTAAAATCTGTCCTGATGTTGCTCTAGCAGAAAACCTGAAGGGGATTTAGGAAGACAGATAAATAGATAGAGAGATAGATAGAAAGTAAGATAGATAGATAGACAGGCAGATTGAAAGATAGACAGATAAATAGTATATAGACAGATAGATAGATAGACGGATAGATTTGTTTTGAATCGAATTAGAGTGGCTGATCTAGATCCTCGAAAAGTTGTTCACGCGAACCTTGTGGGAGGTAAGTCCATTAATGTTTGGGGTCTCGGCTGAGATATTTAAAAGATCCTTAATCGCGGTTAAGAGGCCAGGTGACTGGAGAACGGGTATCGTGCTTTTTATCTGCTCGGGAAGGGCTCGGATTATGTCGGGAAATTACAGGCCAGTGAGTCTGAAGCCGGTAGTGGGTAAATTATTTCAAGGTACTCGAAGGGACGGTATATATATAGTAAGTATTTCGATAGACATGGCATTATTGTTGAAATTCATCGTGGCTCTGTGAGTGGTACGTCATGCCTAAGCAATCTTACAAACTTTTTTTTCTAGGAGTTACTAGAAAATCTGATGAAGACGTGTCAGCGGATCTCGTTGACTTGAACATCAACAAGACTTTTGACAAAGCCCACATGGGAGGTTAGTCCAGATGGTTCAGTCCCTTTCTTTCAGTGGGATGTGGTAAACCGGATTCACCATGACTACGGTAGAAGCCAGCGAGTGAAGTTATATGGTCGCCACTCTGATTGGAGGCCTGAAAATAGTGGAGTGCCGCAGTGATCACCGCCGGCTCTGTTGGTAAAGCGGACGTGTGGGATGTTGCACACTGGGAGGACTGACCAGCGTGGGACGTACACATGGAATAGTACGGCACTGAGTAGCGCAGTGAACAAAGGGGTCTGTGAGTACAGATCCATTATTCATTGATAGTGGCGTCTGAGGGAGATTGGGTCGTAAAGCGGGTTTGGGCAGTTAGGCATTGACAAATCAGACTATTTAGCTGAGGATGTAATTCTGAAGTTGAATTGTACGTTGGCGGGACTCAGTTTGGAGTATTGTGTGGAGTTCGGATCAACTACCTGCACAAATAAATCACTGAGAGTGATCAAATACAGAGAATTTTTACAAGGCCTTTGTTGAAGCTTGAAGACCTGATTTGTAGGGAATGTTTGAATTGGCTCGGACATTGATTTTGTTTTTCTTATCCGGAGCACATGAGAATGTGGGGAGATTGCACAGAGGTATACAAATTATGAGGGGTAAATGGAAGCACGCTTTTGTCACTATTTGGGTGAGACTAAAACTACCGTTAATAGGTTAGGGATGAAAAGTAAAATATTTAAGGGAAACTAATGAGGAGCTCTATTTTACGAGTGGGGAGACTGTGCAACTAGCTGTCAGCGAAAGTGGTGGACGTGGGCTTGATGTAACATTTAAGACAAATTTGGGTCAGTACGTGAATGTAACGGTACGGAAGTCGAGGCAGAATTTGACACGGACGAGATGGGTCCAGTTTCTTGTTCTGTGGTACACTATTTCTCTGACTCCTCTGAAATACATTGAATGAACATCGAATCCATTGTTTGTCATGCACCGCCAAGAGTTCAGTGTGTTACCCAATGTCACAATGAGTATAAACAGACCGAAAGAAACACTGGTTGTTTGTTCACTGTCCTGTGGCTAATGTAACTAAGGGGGCATTAATTGGCTTTAGGGACATTCCTCCTGGTGTATAAGGGCTCACCGAACCACCACACCTGGAGAAGTTGGCACTTTTCGTCCAAGCTTCTGGCAGAAAATGGGATACCCAGCAATTTATTATATCGTCTCAATTTACTATCCCGCACTGGCAGCCGTTGGTATTCCAGGTAAGGTCACGGAAATGCCGAGATGTGCGAAATACTGTAGTTTTAAAATTATACTCTGCAATTTAGAGCAGAAGAGTTTTGCTGTGCAAGTCTTCCCATATAAAATCACTCAGGAAATAATAAATAAATAAACTCTTTTCATCGATTTGTTTAAAAATATGATGTGCGTCACTTTTATGCCTTTATTGGTTTTCGTCTTGTTTGTTTTAATGTACTGTATCATAACCTTACACACTTATTTTTTGTATGAAATGAATTTACCGCTGATATTAAACCTGAGTCTAGTTCAGATTTTAATACAAAGTGATCGTGTTTGATTTATGATGTCCTCTATCTGGAATAGTTATGGTGGCTGTCCTGTGTATTCAGCCAAAGGCTATGTGCTGTCCTGGTTGCCAGTCCATTGGAATCTGATATCTGAAGGGTCAACGGAAGTTCATAAGGGATACAAGAGAAAAGTAAAATTAATCCAGAGGGAAAGCGTTCTACGGAAATACCCTGAATTTAGGATAAACGAGAATGCCAATTTATTCTAGAGGGGTAGAGCTATGCAGCACTAAAAAGAGATATTTGATCGAAAGATTCCATGTCAAATAAGATGCTGCGCGATGTTTCAGCGTTCGCCTCACAACCTTTCAAACGTTTCATAACCATTTACCCGTCCAACTGTCTTTTATTATTGGATCTCCTGCAGCCACGTCATCGCGCAGCATATTTCACCTAATTGCCCCCTTTGTATAAACGTTGCCCCTCAAATACCCATTGAACCTTTCCCACTCAATTTATACCCGCGCCGTCAGGATCAGGATTCCGCAACACTGTAAGAATAGACTGGGTGAGTTTACACTGTCTCTGTCCCTTGTGGTTTTCTGTGCTTCTGTGTGATTAACGCCCATCTACCTGCGCTGCAGCGAATAATGTCCGGCTCTGATCAATCTCTCTCTGCAAAGCAGTTTCTAAAATCCTGGAAACATCCTGGTAAATTGTTTTTGGAGTAATTCAGTGGGAGCCTTTCCAACTACAAGGTGACCACAATGCTCACAGTTGTTTGTGCACAGGCGTAACACAGACGTGCGCATTTCCATTCCCATCCAAATGTTTTTGCTCATTTCCTTCACTGATGAAGCCTATCGATCCGAGCTTCATAACCACCCTGTCCGCCTTATGTTCCACTTCCAGTGAATCATGTTCTTGAAATATAAACACCTCTATTCTCGAGACTCCACAGAGCCCTAATGTTCGCTGAGAATCTCCTGCCGCGCTTATCGTTCCAAACAAAAACCCTCCCTGTGTCCCAATTAAGCTCCAGAATTCCATTATTGGAACAATTTACTGAACCGATGAAGACAGCAGCCTGATGTTTGATAGCTGACCTCGCTCTCCATTAGACAAACTATTGTATTGACGTCTGTAAATTTATTCCCCGGGTTTTGCACATTGTTATCCAGATCTTCGATATAGATGACACATGACAATTGGACCGGCAGCGATCGCTGAACAAATCACTATTAAAATAGAAACATAGAAAATAGGTGCAGGAGTAGGCCATTCGGCCCTCCGAGCCTGCACCGCCATTCAGTATGATCATGGCTGATCATCCAACTCAGAACCCTGTACCTGCTTTCTCTCCATACCCCCTGATCCCTTTAGCCACAAGGGCCATATCTAACTTCCTCTTAAATATAGCCAATGAACTGGCCTCAACTGTTTCCTGTGGCAGAGAATTCCACAGATTCACCACTCTCTGTGTGAAGAAGATTTCCTCATCTCGGTCCTAAAAGGCTTCCCCTTTATCCTTAAACTGTGACCCCTCGTTCTGGACCTCCCCAACATCGGAAATAATCTTCCTACATCTAGTCTGTTCAATCCCTTTAGAATTGTACACGTTTCAATAAGATCCCCCCTCAATCTTCTAAATTCCAGTGAGTATAAACCTAGTCGATCCAGTATTTCTTCACATTAAAGTCCTGTCATCCCAGGAATCAATCAGGCGAACCTTCTCTGTACTCCCTCTATGGCAAGAATGTCTTTACTCAGATTAGGGGACCAAAACTGCGCACAATATTCTAGGTGCGGTCTCACCAAGGCCTTGTACAACTGCAGTAGAATCTTCCTGCTCCTGTACTCTATTCCTCTTGCTGTAAATGCCAACATACCATTTGCCTTTTTCACCGCCTGCTGTACCTGCATGCCCACCTTCAAAGACTGGTGTACAATGACACCCAAGTCTCGTTGCACCTCCCCTTTTCCTAATGGGCCACCGTTCAGATAATAATCTGTTTTCCTGTTCTTGCAAACAAAGTGGATAACCTCACATTTATCCACATTAAATTGCATCTCCCATGAATTCGCTGACTTGCGATCTCAGGCACAAATTTCCACCATGGATTTCTTCTCCCCACCACCAAGGATTACCATGATGGAACTGACGGCTTTGTGGCAAAGCCACATACGAATGATGGGTGGATAGGTAGGTATTGCTGAGGAAGCAACGCGATTGCAGCAGTGCTTAGACATATTGGAAGAATGGGCACAGAAGTGACAGATGGAATACAGTATTAGGAAATGTACGGTAATGCATTTTGGTAAAAGGAACTATAGTGCGGACTGTTACCTAAACGGCGCGATATGGACTACCAGTTTTACCATGCAAGCAAACTCACACTGAGCAATCGAGACATATTGAGAAATTACTGTCTCCTTTTATCTCTCTTTTCTCAGTTAATTTAGTGGCGATTGTGATCCTGTCTCGCAGAAATTGTGGGCTCTCCAAATGTATCACTCGCTACCTCGTGGCCATGGCGGCAGCAGATCTGATGGTCGTTCTCTTTGGTGTTGTATTGGATAAAATCAGTGCTCTCTATCAGTATGCTGTTTTTTGGGTGAAACCCCCGCTGTGTGGTTTGGGACCTATTCTGACGATTGCAGCATTGGATTGTTCCGTTTGGCTGACTGTCGCTTTCACTTTCGATCGCTACGTCGCGATCTGCCTTCAGAAGCTGCGGCCCCGATATTGTACGGAGAGAACAGCGACCGTGGTGATCGTGGCGGTGGCCGTAGGTGGCTGTGTTCAGTCATTTCCATTTTACTTGGCAGGAGAGCCAGGGAAGTGCATTCCCAAACCCGAGTACTATACATCATCCCTGTGGAGAGGTTGATGATTTGACACCATCATGACCCCGTTATTACCAATTGGTTTAATTCTGCTGTTCAATGTTTTAACCACCAGATCTATTATAGCAGCGAATGTGGTTCGCCGTGGTCTTCGGAGCAATACTGACAACAAAAGTGATCCAGAGGTTAAGAACGGGAGAAATTCAATGGTTTTTTTGTTCACTCTATCTGCCAATTTCATGTTATTCTGGATAACCAGTATTGTACACTCCATGACCTGGGCAGCGGTAAACGTGTTTTTCACAGACAAATATTACAACACGCCTACATTTATCCTACAAGTGTCCGGGGATATGCTGACGCTGCTCAGTTCCTGCACCAACACGTGTATCTATGGACTGACACAGAGGAAATTCAGGGAGGAGCTGAAGAATGGGGCGAAATATCTGTTCACACTGAATGGGAAGCTCTCTAAATAAAATGCACGTCCCTAATGTTATTCGCCATAAATATGTAATGTTTTTGTATCGCTGTTCAGCGGTTGTTTCAGCTCTCACTTTGTAACTCTCTGTTTTGCATGGAAACGTGACCATCAGATTAAGCAGCAACAAAGTGATTATTATCTCTGCGCACTACGTGACTATTCATACGTATAAATTCCTCTGTGGTAGATGAAGAACTGAAACTCAGATCTAAGACTGGCGAAGTTCAATATCAAAGTAGTTTTATAAAATAAGTGCACCGATGACACGAGATGCGACAATGAACGTGCAAAATCAGACAAAATGTACAAACCACTGTGAGTCTGTAGAAATCTGTAAACGTTTAAATGCCGAATGTGGGGAAACTTTTATGAATATACTTGCAATACAACCTTGCAATATGTGGTCTCAATTCCAACCACATTACGTTACCCTGACCTCTGTTAACTTCTTTTCTACTCCGAATGAGGTCGGGAGTCACAAAAGTAAATTTCCCTTAATAGATGCTGCCTGGCTCGCTTATCTTTTTGTTGCATGTAATAAACTCGGCTGAATCCAAAATGCGTGCTGTACGTCAGGGACCCTTAAGCATGTGCAGATATCAATGATGTTTTTGTCACGTGCTAATCCTCTGTATTGTGACGTCAACACATATTCATGTTGGGGGAGTGGGGTGTGATTGGGAACATCCCATTCCCCTCACAAACACGTAAAAGGATGGCAGGAATTCATGACCATGTAATGGTTTCAGGCACCGGCAGGATCTCTACCCAGTGCCTTTCGTTACCCGTGAGCTATAATACGTCTTTTTCCCCGCGTTTATACAAACTCATTTGGAATATCATACTGTGTAATTTAGTTCCCTTCCATTAGATCAGATTTAACAATGTTGTAGTCCAGGGCTTTCTGAAACTTTTTATGCCATGTACTCCATGCCGTTGTCCCCAGAATGGAACCACTATTGCAACAGAAAATATTCCTGTTGAATCTTGCTTTATGTTCACTAGATTTGAAAGCAGAGCATGTTCCCTTTTACATTTTCGTGAGCAAGGGACGGAAGCATCCTTTCATTGCCCGTGTGACCGCTGTAGCTTTGCCACATATGGTCGTATATCTGAGGACCAGGAGAGAACATGATGCGTATTTTCCCGATCTCTTTTTATAATTGAAACTGGTGCCAGTATTGTGTAGCAGCACCCGAGGGCAAACTGTCCTTCCACATCCGAACCAAGTGTCCCTCCATATCCGAACAAACCGTCCTTCTACAACCGAACAAAGTGTCCTTCCACATCCGAACCAGGTACTCAGGCGATAAAGACCCCGGACGAATCCTAAAGTAGGGGCTCAATCAGAAACATGGACTGTTTATTCAACTCCGAAATTTTGAGTGAATTTTGATAGATTTCAGTTATATTCGTAATCTCTTATATTTAAGATATAATCGGCATTATAATTGTATAATTTTGTTAGCAATCATCTGTATGAATCATTTATCACTGAGAGTAGCCATTTCAAGCGCATGGCTTTGCGGCTTTGAAACGTAGCTTTGAATTGAGCAGAACAGATGTTGAATGTTTTCAATTGTCTACCACTCGTGAACAAGGGACATTTTTACTAAAACCTGCTTTTAATTGAATTGCATTGACACCGCGTTCTCCGAGAGGCAGATCGTCAGAAACAGCCCGTGCACATTGAAAAAAAAACCTGAAGTTAGAGCGATAGCGAGCTTTTCGGAACTGGCATCGAAAGACTATGCATGCCGGCAAAGATCAGTCATTACTGAAACGAATGCCAACGTAGGCGTGTGACGTCTTTTGACACACTGCTCGTGCAGTCTTCTTCTGTTCTGTCTGCCTCTCCCTTCCATTCGTAATCACTGATGAAAGCCGGGAGCTGATATATATTGGACAGTACACAGAATATGTGAATGACGTCAAATGGATTGAAAAATTGTCAGCAGAATTTCTGAAATGAAAGACAAATTTAGCTAATAAACGTTGTGTGAGGGAGAACAGGGGTAACAAAAGGCTAAACCAGTTGCTTGGTATTTAGACAATAAAGATCAGTTATGGACGTGCCTGATGGAGTTGAATCCAAGCAAGTGCGGGGGCTGTCCTTGGAGTTCTGCTGTAAGTGAAGGTATGCGATCAATGACAGACGGTTAACAGAATTGTCCACTATTGCTTTACAGAGTAATCTGTCCGCCGAAATACCGAGCTCACCGACAGTGTGTACGCAAGCTGGCCGGATGTTATAAGCGCATGTGGCATGTTTGCCTTCAGTGGGAAGGTGAGTAAGTGGAATAGTCAGGAATTCATATAAACTTCGGTAGGATTTCAGTTACAGTTTTGTATTCAATGACAGTTACTCGGAGGATAGGACATAGACCATTACAACACAATACAGGCGCATTGGCCGACGACGTTGTACCGACATTTTAATCTACCCTAAGATAAATCTAACCATCCTCTACAACGCAGCCTGCTATTTATATCACCAATGTACCTAAATAAGAGTTGTGAATGCCCCCAGTGTATCCGCCTCTATCGGAGCGTTCCATGCACCCACCATTCTCTGTACAACGACCGTGCCTCTAACAAACCCGTACAGACCATAAGACCATAAGACGTGGGAGCAGAATCAAGTCATTCAACCCATAGCGTGAACCCTGCCATTCCATCATGGCTCATCCCAGATCCCACTCAACCGCATTTGCCTGACTCCTCCCCATATCCGTTGATGCTCCAACTGATCAACAATGTTCCGGTCCAACTAAATAAAAATCCTCTACTCTAACGACCAGTTAGTCAACTTCCGTATCGTCTGAAAACTTTCAATCCCGCCCCCACTACCCCAACCAAGCCATTTTTAAAAATCGCAAGCAACAGTGGTTTCAGAGCAGACTTCCCTGAAGACACCAATGGTCATAGACCCCCAAGCGGAATACTCGCCAAATACTACCATCCTCTGTCTTCTCTGCGAAAGCTAATTCTGTATTCACACAGCCACATTTTCAGCTCGTATGCCCCCAGAATTTATGAATGACCCTACAATAGAGAACCCTATCAAACGCCTTACTAAAGTCCACCTGCAACACATCCACTGTTCTACCTTCATCAGTGTGTGAGTCCTGGTTTGTCCTTTTTTTATTTTGTGATATCACTCTGGAGGAACATTGTATCATTTCATAATGCATGCATGCATTTCTAAATGACAATAAACGAGGACTGAGTGTCCTCATAATCTAAGAAAAAAATTAAAAAATGTGCTTCGTCACATCGTCACAGAATTCGTCAGGCTCGTGATTCATGACTTGATCATTAGAAAGCCATGTTGACAATCCTTAATCAGACCATGTTTCTCCAAATACTAGTAAATCCTGTCTGTCCAATAATTCAGCCACCGCTGAAGTAAGCCTCCGGTCTGTGATTCTCAGTGCTATCTTCTCCCCATTTCCTGAACAGAGGAATCACATTTGTCAGCCTGCAGTCGTCTGGTTCTACCCCTATGGCAAATGAGTATGCGGCAGCTTTTGAAAGAGTGTTTTACCAGGATACTGCCTGAATTACAGGCTGTGACCAGAAAAACAAGAAATCGCCTTGCAGATCTAGTGGTTCAGGAATTGCTGTCACTTTCGGAGACGGGATTGCGGAATGTGAAAGTAAAGTAAAGCCACAGAGGAACAACCGACCTTCTGAAATGTAGACATGGGGTTAAGTCGGTATGATGCACCGAATTTCCTTTCGACCAGCTCTCTCCGTGCTTTTCCGCATGGAGAGTGGTTCAGTGATTGAATCGGGCGCCTGAGTTCGGGCATCACGTGATGAAACTAGTGTGATTGGTGTCCGGAGGGCGGACAATTCCACCCTCGCAACTAATCGGGTAAAACAGAAATCTCTGGATCCCTTGTGAGGAATACTGTATGAAATACGGTGCTCCCGTTACTGCAACACAGTGAAGAGATTCCCTCTCCAACCTGTATCTGATTGACTATTTAATATAATGAAAACACTGCCCCCTTGGTCTGGACATTGAGGTATTATGTTCGTGTCCAACTGGTTCCGATGCAACCCCTCTATTTGCCCCTTGTTTCATGTATCTGTCGTCGTTACAGCGGAAGTGATTAAATTAACTGTACTCGTGACATGGTTTATGCCGTTTACAATCCAGTTGGTTCTCTGCCCAATTTACTAGCCCAGTGATTTGCAATTTTCACCTCAAATGCAAATTATGTTAACTTGTACATGCGAAACTCAAGGAGATTTGCCCATAATTTACACTGACTGTTGCAAAATATTTCCCCGCACTCTGTTTGGAAAAGTGGCTGAAATTTCTAGTTGTGGAAAACACTCCCGCATACTCCAGGTATCACTTTCGAAATGATTTATTTTCTAAATGGGCCATCCGAATTGAGCGCAGCTCTACTCTCGCCAGTGGCAGGGAGAGAACCATCCGCCATGTGGAAATCTGATCCAGGTTCTCAGCGGCACGGGGATGAATGAGGAACATTCAGATGCGTTGGCACTTCAACACAACATATTCCTGTTTCCGGTTCCGTGATGCATTATTATGGCCGTGGCCAAGCCAGACACAAATGCTCCATAACCGCAGGCGCGTTATCGGCCCGCGGTGCTGGAGTCCAAGATGCTAAAACCATTTTCCACATTGCTCTGTCTGGGCGCTGTTTCTTTGCCGGGATGTATTGCTGATTCGCCTTTGATCTTGTTTCCAGCTGTTTGCATCTGGATCTGATGACCCCGGTCTGTGGGACAGTGATTATAAACTTGCAAATTTGCTGATATTTCTTTACCGCTCCGGAAGCTGAAATAGCCTGGACTGGTAAAGTGTGACAGCTTCTGTGTTATTTTGAGGTGCACCACCGTTGTGAGGTATTGCGTTATTACAGGGCATTGTGTCGTTCGTATAAAATCCATCACTATTAGGAGCAGAACACGTGATACATTTCTGTTTATTTTTGTGCTGAATTTTATTCCTGCTGAGATTGTGAGTAGAGATGATTGTCTTCTTTTCACATTTTCTCCCAAAACACGAACTGCGGTGAACTACTGCTGAATCATTCACTCGTTCGTGCGTATCCATCCATTTCAAATTTTCAAATTACACACACACATTAATATTTTAAACACGGCTAATTCAGCAGATGCTCAAAATCCAAGGCAACACACACACACACACACACACACACACACACACACACACAGACACACACACACACACACACACATACACACATACACACACACACACACACACACACACACACACACACACACACACTCACACACACACACACACACACACACACACACACACACACACACACACACACACACACTCACACACACACAGACACACACACAATTGCGGTGTGAATGCAGCAGGGCGGGAAGCATATATGGAAATGAATAAGCGCTTGATGTATCGGGTAGAAATCTTTCCCCATGTCTGGAGAGTAAGGGGGAAGACGCCAGAATAAAATGGCTGAGCGGGGAAAGGTGAGAGATGAAACCAGGTGAACGACGAAGGGCTGGAGCGGAAGGAATCTGATAAGAGAGGACAGTGGAGTACAGGAAAACCGGAGGTATTTAGAGACGCCGTGTGAGGTGATAAGCTGGTGAGAATAGGCATGAACCAGCGTGCTGAACAGAAGAAGAGGGGAGGGGGAGGGATCTTTATTTCGACATTCATGACACCAGGTTAGAGGTTACCTGGACGGAAAGTATGTTGTCGCTCCTCCCTCTTGAGGTCAGCCTCACTGTGGCACAAAAGGAAGCAATGGACCGAAGATGTCGGATTGGGAATCAGAACTAAAATGTTTGGACACCAGAAAGCTCCGCAATTCACGGATGGAGCGGTGGTGATCAACGGAACGAGCCCATTATGTCCCGGGTCTCTCCAATGTAGAGGAGTGCCCGCCAGGAGCACCAGACTCAATGGACGACCACAATGGATTCTCTGGTGAAGTGTTACCTTACCTGGCAGACTGTTTGGGCCCGGACTGATGGTGAGGGAGGAGATGAATATCCGGGTGTAGTACTTTGGGTGCTTGCAGGGATATGCACCGCGAGGGAGATAGGTGCGGAGGGCCGAATGTAACAGCGGGGAGCGGAGAGATGGCGACGGGAGGTAGTGTTATCTTTGTCGGTAACATCGCTTTAAAAGTGGGATCACTCCATCCGCGCTCACCAAGTCTTCCATCAGTTTATCGGCGATGGAGTTCCTCTTGCTGTAACCTACCACCCCACGACGTTCTGCACGCAAAAAATCCCAATTTGCAGCTTCCACCTTCTCCAAAGAAATCGTACAAACAAATTTACCTTTACCACCCCATCACCGTCCCCAAACCACACTTCGCTTTCCACAGAGATCGCTTCCTCCGTTATTCCGTTTCCCTTCTATCCCTCTCCATTGATCTCCCTCCCGGCGCTTATCACTGCAAGCGGCCGCAGCGCTACACCTGCCCGTCCACCTCCAACCTCACCACCAGTCCTTTCCCCAAACAGCCCTTCCAGGTGAGACAACAATTTACCTACGAATCCACTGGTGTAGTCTGTGTGTCCAACGTTCCCGAAACGTCCTTCTCTACATTGGCGAGACCCATCGTTGATTGGGAACCAATTCCTCGAGCAGCTTAGCTCCATCCGCCAAAAACAGATCTTCCCCCAGGCCAAACATATTAATTCCGATTCCTATTCCTGTTCCGCAGTTTCCTCTTCTTCCCTGATGAGACCACCATCAGGGTGGAGGAGCAAGAACCTCCAGGGGCATGCAGAAGTTTGGGCAGCCCTGGTCAAAATCTCTGTTACTGTCAATAGCTAAGCGAGGAAAGGATGACCTGATTTCCAAAAAAAAGAAACATAAAGTTAAAGATGACACATTTCTTTAATATTTTAAGCAAGATTACTGTTTTATTTCCATTCTTAGAGTTTAAATTAAAAAAAACGAAAAGAGCCCGAATCAAACGTTTGGGCACCCTGCATGGCCACTACTTAGTAATACCCCTTTGGCAAGTATCACATCTTGTAAACGCTTTCTGTAGCCAGCTAAGAGTATTTCTTTATTTCCAGCATCTGCAGATTCACTCGTGTTGCCTAAGAGTCTTTCAATTCTTGTTTGGGGGATTTCGCCCATTCTTCCTTGCAAAAGGCTCCTAGTTCTGTAAAATTCTTGGGCCGTCTTGCATATATTGCTCTTTTGAGATATCCACAGATTTTCCATGATGTTTAGGTCGGGGGACTGTGAGGGCCATGGCAAAACATTCAGTTTGCCCCTCTTGACCTTGTCAATTGTGGATTTCGAAGTGTGATTGGGATCATTATTCTGCTTTAGAAGCCATCCTATTTTCATCTTCAGCTTTTTTGCAGATGGTATGATGTTTGCTTCAATAATTTGCTGGAGTTATTTTCATGAACGTCTGCACCCTTTTTTTTCCTCCAAGGATACCTTTGCTCATTGCGGCCAATAAGTTCTATTTCAACTTCATTAGTCAACAGGAAGCATCGGGCTTGTTTAGATACTCCTTTGCAAACTTCTGACGCTGACGTCTGTGGTGAGGACGCAGGAAAGATTTTCCTCTGATGACTCTTCCATGAAGGTCATATTTGTGCAGGTATCGCTGCACAGTAGAACAGAGCAACACCACGCCAGAGTCTGTTAGATCTTCCTGAAGGTCTTTTGCAGTCAAACGGAGGTTCTGATTTGCTTTTCTATCAATCCTACAAGCAATTCTCTCAGAAAGTTTTCTTGGTCTTCCAGACCTCAGCTTGACCTCCACCGTTCATCTAACTGCCATTTCTTAATTACATTACTAACTGAGGAAACGGCTACCTGGAAAGGCTTTGCTATTTTCTTATAGCCTTCTACTTTGTGGGCATCATTTATTTTAATTTTCAGGATGCTAGCCAGCTGCTTAGAGGAGTCCCTGGCTGCTAATTGTTGGGACAAGGTTTGAGGAGTCAGGGTGTTTACAAGGCTTTGAAATTTGCATCACCTGTCCATTCCTAACGATGACTGTGAACAAGCCATAGCCCTCACAAGCAAATTAGGGTCTGAGACCTTGCTAAACGTTACCCGAGAGCTTAAATCTCTTTGGGTGTCCAAACTTTTGCATGGCGCTCCTTTCATTTTTTCACTCTAAAATTGTACAAAACAAAAAAATAATGCACTAATCCTGTTTAAAATGTTGAAAAACATGTTTCATCTATAACTTTAAGACTTTTGGAGATCATTTCATCTTCTACTCACTTGATTAATCACAGTAACAGAAATTTTGACCAGGGTTGCCCAAGCTTTTGCATGCCACTGTATATGTGTTTTGGATAGACTCCATCCATATGGCATGAATATCGATTCTCCTTCCGGTAGAAGGAATGATCACCCTTCCCCTTTTGTTCTATTCTCCAGTCTGGCCTTTTAACTCTTCTCACCTGCCCATCACCTCCTCGTCCGTCCACCCCAGCTTCTCCTTCTCCTGTGGACCATTCTCCACTCCAATCCAATTCCTTCCTCTCCATCCCTTTAGTCTTCCTGTCCACCAGGCTCAACCTATCACCGGCCAGCTATCCTTCTCCTCCTCCGTTACCTTTTTATTCTGGCGTTTCACCACTTCGTTTCCTGGAGGAGGGTCTCGGCCCGACACTTCGGCTGATTATTCATTCCCGTAGATGCTGCCTGACCTGCCAAGTTCCCCTCGCAGTTTGTTTGTTTCGCTTTTAGTGTTTTTGTTGTGAGATACCGTGACAAATGTTTAATTTCAATGTTTTTGAGCCATTGGTGCCTCACTGCATTTCAGTAATGAAGGTGAAATAGAATGCGAGTGTGGAGAGAGGGAGACTTGTGGGTAGAAAGAATGGAGATAGAAAAAATCTGGGAGTGAGGTAAGAGAGAGAGCAATGTGGAGAGAGAGAGAGAGAGAGAGAGAGAGAGAGAGAGAGAGAGAGGGGGGGACTGGACGGGATGGTGGAGAACAGAGACAGGAGAGGGGAACTATGTGTGGAGAGAGAGGTAGGGTGATGAGAGAGATTTCGAATGGCTGGAGAGATCGGAGATCGACGAAGACCGAGATATACGGAGAGACACTGGGGCGAGAAAGAGACCGGGCCTGGGCAGAGAGACGTGAGAGTGTGTGCGGACGTGGTATGTCGTGGATGAGAGTGTGTGGGGAAGAGTGAGTCAAAACCAAGAAAAAAATGCACCGTGAGGATGTAGAGGGCTTTACATCACGCATGCCATTCTGAGACTGCAGCACTACCATTATAAAGTGCAGTTACATTTGAAGACACCTGGTGACCCCCATCTCTACCACAGGAGCAGGCTGCGCCTTCCAATCACAACCACTTATTGTTTGTACAACACCGCGTGTGTAGCCCAGGTGGTATCCTGGTAAATCTGCTCTTCACCCCCTTTAACGTTTCCACCGTCTCCCTAAGCTCAACATTTCAAGTGTGGTCTAACCTGTGCGTTACAGATCTGCAACAATTTCTCACCATGTTTGAGCTCGATTCCAGACAAATGAAGGCCAGCGCGCCTTCCTGACATTGCTCCCGACTTTTTCACAGTTCACAGCACATTTACCATCAAAGAATGTATACAGTAGACAGCCTTGAGGTACGTCTTGTTGCAGGCGGCCACAAAGCAAAGAACCCGCTTAAAGAAAACAAAAACACACAGAATTCAGGACTAAGGAAAACCCCGAGGCATTCCGCAAGTATGTGAAGAGCAAGAGGATAAGATGTGAGCCAATAGGACTAATCAAGTGTGAGAATGGGAAAGTGTTTATGGAACCCGAAGAAATAGCAGAGGTACTTAAAGAATAATTTGCTTCAGTATTCACTACGGAAAAGGATCCTGGCGATTGTAGGGATGACTTGCAGTGGACTGAGAAGTTTGAGAATGTGCCGGAGATTTTGGAAAGCATCCATTTGGATAAGTCTCCGGGACCGGACGGGATGTACACCCAGGCTACATGCAAGGCTTATTACGGAAGAAAGGAGGCATGGGATCCAAGTGGGAATAGCTTTGTGGAACCAGAACTGGCTGTCCACTGAAGGCAAAGTGTGATTGTAGACGGGTCATATTCCGCATGGAGGCCGGGGACCAGGAGTGTGCCTCAGGGATCTGTTATGGGACTCCTATTCCTTGTGTTTTTTTTAATGACCTGGATGAGGATGTGGAGGGATAGGTTAGTAAATTTGCTGATGGCACAAAGGTCAGGGTTTTGTGAATAGTGTGGTGGGCTGTCAGAGTTTATAGCTGGGCACTGATAGGATGCATTTTGGTAGGTCAAATACCATAGCAGAATATAGTATTAATGACAAGACTCTTGGCAGTTTGGAGGATTAGATGGATCTTGGGGTCCGAGTCCATACGACACTAAAAGCTGCTACGCAGTTTGACTCTGTGGTTAAGAAGGCATACGGTGCATTGGCCTTCATCAATTGTGAGATTGAGTTTAAGAGCGGGAGGTAATGGTGCAGCTATACAATGTGGTGATAATGGCTTCTAAGTTGAATTTTCCTAATGTGTGTCCTTAATTGGCGATCCTGCATTTACTTCTACCAGTGCAGTTGAATCTATAAATAACAGAAAATATCATGCCGGTATTTACACCTGTTGGGGTCCGGTCCGAAGCCCGCCTTCCGGGACTTGCTCCGGTCCACGGACTCCGGACTCCAGGCCTTGCAGCCAGCCCTCCTGTCACACGGAGCCATTTGATCATCTTGGCTTAAGGAGGTACACCTGTTGCCTATTAGGGGGTTGGTGTTTATAAGAGGCTCGGGGACTGAGCCTAGTTGTGGGGTCGTCCTGCTCCGAAGCCAGTTTAACCCGCTCTGAATCCTGTTCTGCCCTGGTTGCCGCCCTGCTCGGAATCCTGCTCTGCCCTGGTTGCCGGCCTGTTCTGTATATGCTCTATCCGGTTGGTCTTGTTCCCCTGCTTCTCTCCTGTGCGCTGGTCTCGCGGTTCTGCCGTATTCTCATTGCTCGCGCTGCCACTCTGTCGGTTGCTTTTCCCAATGTACCGTTGTATCACGGTAGTCCTGCTGCTCACCCTGGACCCAGTTGCCTTCTTATCCCTTGCCTCCGTCGGGCAGTTCCGGCCGGTCTGCCGCTGTCCGGCGGGGGTTCTGCCCCTGCCTCTCCGTTACGTCTGTCGGGCAGGTCCAGCCGGATTGCCGCTGGCCGGCGGGGGTTTCTGCACTTTCCACCTATTGCTCCCTAAGGGTTGTGCCCCGCACCTGCCCAGGTGTCCGCGACTGGCCCAGGCCTCTGTGTTTCCGCCTGGGAGGCGGCCCTGCCCGGGATCCCTGCGGCCCGCCATGAGGAATCCTCCTGCCCTGCCGCGTCTGAACTCTGGGATCCTGCTGCCTGCCTCGTCCGAACTCTGGAATCCTCCTGCCTTACCCCTCACGTGCCATGGCATCCCCATCCTGTCCTACCCCTAGTACTTCAGTGTATGCGTCCTGCGTTTGGGTCCATCCGGCCCCCGTTCCTGACATCACCAGGGTCAAACGTGCTGATGGTTGTGCTCGTAACCCACAGGACAGTGAATGGCAGCCTTATCATCTCATTATATTCCTACAGCTAATTGAACGCCACAGTGTTTCAGCATCTAACTGTTCCTCAGGCGGATTCAACCGCGGTTTTGATGGTTTCAAAATCCACAGCACGAGCAGAAATTTCTAATTCATATACATTATAGGATGTATCAGAGGTATTTCAGCACACACTCACACATATATAGATACATACACACTCCCACATACACACATATGCATACAGGAGCAAACAAATAAACACACACACACACACACACACACACACACACACACACACACACACATCACAGGTATGGAGAAGATAGTTTAAGCGATGCAGGGATCGATGGACAGTTCTGGACCTCAAGGTATCGAAAATAAGTATGAGACAGGGGAGGCTGATCTAAATGACGTAAACACTGATGTCGTCCAGGTGTGATGGAGAACTGGACAGAGTGTCTGTGTACACAGCGGGGATAGTTTGTATCTGGTGGCACATAGTGGGGCGGGGTGGGGTGGGTTTGTTGCCTGAGCGCAGACGCCAGTTTCTCAGTAGTTCATCAGTCAGCCGCATGCTGCAATGTGGAACATTGGATTATTCCAAATGTGAATCCTGAGCTTCCCTCACATTCCTACTCACAAACTCTCTCAGTACCACACAGAACATGGCTGTCACTATATAATCAATAAAACATGGACCAGTCTGAAGCTCATATAAAAATAAAATCAAAATGAATATTACATTATTTTTGAGTGGGACATCACTCGAATAAACTCACACTGTTGTACACATTGAGGAACGGATAAAAGAATCGGCAAACTGAAGAGAGCAGAGATACTCGTTGAAGGAAGCAATTTAGAATTGTTGAGGAAAATCTATTGATATACATGGTGCTGGAACATGAAACATTCTGCCTCTGTGGGATTTATTTCTATCAAATCATGAATTTACTTACGCACTTAAATATTTAAATGAAAGCACTTATCTGAAATGTTTATTTACATTGAACATTGAAGTCGTTGCGCTGCCAAACCATAGAAAATTACAGACCAGGTGCTGTTCTACTGGATGTATCTGGATGAGTAAGAAATAACATGCAGAATGATGCCGGGCCGAATGGTCTGTTTGCCCTATGACTATTATCCGGAATGTACTGTTCGAACAACCGACACTATTCCTTAATGATCTCTCCATCACACAATTATAACATAAACCAACTCAGGGAAGACAACGACTGTTTTAAGACTAGTTACAGGATTTGAGAAAGTAAGAGAAAAAATACACCGGCTTCCACTGAATCGGTGGCTTCCGGGTACAGGACTGAGACGACACACTTAACGCTCGATCAGAGACTGGCAGATACAGAATGAAACCCACACTCTCACAGTGTAACGGAGACTGACAGATAGAGAATGAAACCCACACTCTCACACTGTAGCAGAGACTGACAGATACAGAATGAAACCCACACTCTCACACTGTAACAGAGACTGACAGATACAGAATGAAACCCACACTCTCACACTGTAACAGAGACTGACAGATACAGAATGAAACCCACACTCTCACACTGTAACAGAGACTGACAGATACAGAATGAAACCCACACTCTCACACTGTAACAGAGACTGAGAGATACAGAATGAAACCCACACTCTCACACTGTAACAAAGATTGGCAGATACAGAATGAAACCCACACTCTCACACTGTAACAAAGATTGGCAGATACAGAATGAAACCCACACTCTCACACTGTAGCAGAGACTGGCAGATACAGAATGAAACCCACACTCTCACACTGTAGCAGAGACTGACAGATACAGAATGAAATCCACATTCTCACACTGTAACAGAGACTGACAGATACAGAATGAAACCCAAACTCTCACACTGTAACGGAGACTGACAGATACAGAATGAACCCTACACTCTCACACTGTAACAGAGACTGACAGATAGAGAATGAAACCCACACGCTCACACTGGGAGAGAAACCGGCATGAAATGCATAGACACAGTCTATGGGAGAGACAGGGAGTGGTGTGTGTGTGTGTGTGTGTGACAGTGTATCAGTGTGAGTGCATGTGTGTGAGAATGCTTGTGTCTCTCAGTGTGTGTGTGTGTGTGTGTGTGTGTGTGTGTGTGTGTGTGTGTGTGTGTTGATAATACTTTTTAATATGGCTTTATTTGATGACGAGGCTTTATTTGATGACCCTACAAAGGGCACTGTAAAGGAAATGCCAAAGAAACGGGTACTTTTATGACAAACCATGAGATCATATCGGAATGGAATCTATACATGATTTTGTTAAATCATGCCGGTATTTACACCGGAGAGAAATTGTGTTGATGGTTGTGCTTGTAACCCAAGGGCAGTGAATGGCAGGCTTATCAGCCCATTATACCCCACAGTGTTTCAGCATCTAACTGTTCCTCGGGTGGATTCAGCAGAGGGTTTGTCCGTCACTTTACCATTTCACACACACACACACACACACACACACACACACACACACACACACACACACACACGCACACGCACACGCACACGCACACGCACACGCATACGCACACACACACACACACACACACACACACACACACACACACACACACACACACACACACACACACACACAGAGAAACTACATATGTGGAAAACATACGTTACCAGATGGACTGAACCGTCGACACCTCTAGACTTTGAGAAGGTGTCGGAGATAAACATTACACAGGGGAGGCTGATCAAAATGATGTAAACATCGATATCGCCCAGGGCTGCTGGAGAACTGGACAGAGTGTCTGTGTACACAACGGGGATGTGTTATATCCGGGAGCAATAAGTGGATGGTGTGGGGTGGGTTTGTTGCCTGAGTGGCCGAAGTGGAGCTGCTGAATAAAAAAAAGTACAAAGTGAATAACATTAACTGAAATTCTGCAGAAGGAGACTGAGAGTGTCCCTGGATCCAGAGCACACTGAGAGGAAAACAGGTCTATTTGTAAATGAAACAATAGGAGTGACAGTGAAGATTGCCAAAAATGCCGGACACACCGATTCCCGATTGCTCGTCGAAAGAGAACCGAAGTGAAAGTTTTATGTAGGAAAATAGGATCAGCCGTGACCGCTGCCAACACAACTGTGGAATGTTGTAAACAGAGCCGATCATTGCTCACTTACTGGTCTCATTACACATTACATGTTCGTGTTACATGCCCACAACATTTGCACCTGAGACACTGCCGGTGATGTAATTTGTTTGTTCAGTAACAATGTTCAGAGGTGGGACCTTGTCACTGGAGATTGATCCCCTGTATAAATCAGAGCCTGTTGCAGTACGTCAGCCCAGAGTGTCTTGCCGAGCTGTGGAATTCAGAGCAATCGCGTTCACTACGTCACTCAAATGGGATATCCAATAATCTGGCGGATAGAAGAGATTTACTACCCTGTTATTTCAGCCGTTGGAATTCCCGGTAAGCCGCTGTCAAACCTGCAAACGGCAGAAACTGAGAGTTAATTCCGATGTTCTGAAGTGTTTCTGGCGCTACTTGTTTCCACAGCCACCTGTCCAGACCCCGCATTTCAGTCATGGGCGGAAGGCGCTGACAATATTAATCCCATTGCTTTCGTAGCAGACAGCGCTCCATATTGGAGCCGAGATGCTGCCTTTGACTGAAATCCTCTCCGCTGTCTCGATGTCATTGAATAATTGTGAATTGAAATGTCTGCACAGGAGGACACCGGGCTACACTGCATCCGTGGGAAACAGCCGTCCTTCTTTTATGTCCCTATGAATCGTCTGTAATTTGCGTGACTGGGTGACGGAACGACGCGAGTGGCTCATGTGAGCAGAGGGAACGGCCGATATGGATTTCATTTCATTCCTGTGCGGCTCAGAGCCAGTGATGCCGGTATTTAATGTCCATCTCTTACTGCGGCCGAGGTGGCATTTAAGCAGCTCATCTCTCGTCAGTTTTGGTAATTCACCCAGATTTAACAGAACTCGCAGGAAGTCTCTGTCACGCCGATAATGCACACTCCCAGTCGCTCCATATGTCCTTGGTCCGGTTTCTACCCTCTGAGGCAGATAACAAAACACAAGATCTAATCTGATTCTATCACACTGCGGCTCGATTTCCCTGACTAGTCAATAATTTCTCTGCTTCTTTCCCTCTCTCTTGCAGTGAACCCGATGGCGATTGTTATCCTGTGCCGAGGAAAGTGCGGTCTCTCCAAATGCATCACTCGCTACCTGCTGGGAATGGCAGCGGCCGATCTCCTGGTTGTTATCTCTGACCCTCTGCTGTGGTGGACTGTCTTCATATATTTTAGTTCTTCCTTCCTCAATCGAACTCCCGTTTGCAGGGTCGCCCGTTGCCTGCTTTTAGCAAATACCGGGGTCTCTGTCTGGCTGACAGTCGCGTTCACCTGTGACAGATTTGTGGCCATTTGTTGTGAAAAGCTGAAAACAAAATATTGCACCGAAAGAACGGCGGCTGTGGTTATCGGGAGAGTGAGCGTTCTGGGCTGTTTGGAAAGTGTCCCTTTCCACTTTACGTTGGAGCCTTTGACGAAAATTGATAGAGTTTTCTATGGCTGTGTGACCAAAGAGAGTTTCTTTACGTCCCCTTCGTGAGTCGCATTTCAGATGATTCATCGCATTTTCATCCCTTGTCTACCATTTGTTCTGATTTTATTGTTCAATGCTCTGACCGTTAGACGGATTTTTTCAGCCATTAATGCCCGGATGGGGCTCCGGGGCCGCAGCGACGGAAAGAATGAGAAAGACCCGGAGATGGAGAACCGAAGGAAATCGGTGGTTTTACTATTCAGTATAACCGGTAGTTTTATATTTCTGTGGTTAACTCTGCTGGTTTTTGATCTCTACGTTCTGATTGCAAACATCCCTCGTTACTCGGACACGGGTCCGATTTATATCGCAGAATCCACGGCGACGATGCTGCAGATCGTCAGCTCCTGCACCAACACATGTATTTACGCCGTGACTCAGAGCAAGTTCAGAGAGGAGCTGAAGAACGCGCTGATATACCCGCTGGAACTGTTAAGCAAATTCGTTAAATTGTAGAGCGACCAGTTGGTTTCTGTAGTGGAGTTAAAACAATCGTCATTTTCCTCCATAAGCTATCCGCTTGCCGATATGTAGAACCACGGCTAACAACTGAGCGCTCTGAAATACGCATGCGTTTAATGGTGATACATTTCACTCGCTGTCTGCACCGTAAATATGAAAATTGTCCTTCATTGGACTCCTGCCAAATATGTGAGACTCGCCTCAGTGGTAATGCACCCGGTGGCCGCTCTGTAGAACTCGGGAACTGTCCGGGACGGTCCAGCCAGGTCCCGCCCGTTTTATTTTCATTCCCTCCGTTACATCTCATTCTTCGTTCTTCGTTCCCTTTCTTCAGCCTCTCCGCTGTTTCTCATTCTTCCTTTTAGTGACGTTCCCGGTATTTACTCCAAAACCTCTCTCAGGATGCCATCGATCTTACCAGAAACTTCCCCCGTTGTGTCTTCCCCAACGCCTGTACACCGGTTTAGATTGGCGAGTTTCACCATGAGGGAAACATGATCGGACTGGGAAACATATAACGGGGTCAATGTGGGTTTTTTTCAACTCCGTCTCAATCTCCGGATAGCTCCCTCTTTATCCCCGCATATCTCCGTCTTTCATTCTGTTCATATCCCGTGGCCCCGTGACAATCTGTTTCCTTACTTCTCCCTCTGTGCTATTTCTCTCCCCGACCACACATCCGCTCCCCTACTGAACAAAATAAATCACATCGCAGTATGTTGGCAAATGTATTTATACTGATTATAAATGTATGTAAAACTTTATAGAACTTCCAAAGCCACAGGAAAATGTTATTTGATTTTTTTTGGGCTCTCTCTCTCTCTCTCTCTGATCGAACTGATCTCCATCTGAAAGTGTAATCGATTTTTGGGAAAAATAAGGAGTGATACTGGATATCGGAATTCAGACATAAATTAATGGAAACGCTCAGTTTGTAAGGCACGGTCGGTTAAAATATTCATTAATATTTCAGTCATCTGTGCTTATCGTTCATCACCATGTTAAAAATGTCAAATGCCTCGTGTCTGAGGATTCGGACACTGTATCTTTCACATTGATTATCTGATGCGGAAAGCCACACAGAGAAATTTCGCAGAATTACTTTAAACGATGTTGTACCGCTTTCTGATGGAGCATTACACACTCTGTTGCATTTACAGTTCCGTCTCACTGATGTCTGTCCTGCCACCGATCAGCGTTATACAACACCGGTGATCCTACACTCCCGGGGTTTGACGGAAGTAAGAGTCGACCTGACAGGTAACTTTTCGAGGGCAGGATAGATTTATGCGCCTCGCGCTAGTCATTAGTAACTCAACACTTTATTATACATGACTGTTCCAGTGATCCGTAACGATTATGTCCCATCTCCGTCCACCCGTTGAAGACAATCACAGTTTGAATCCGAAGGGACTTCATTCTAGTCTTGGTCAATTTAACTCCCAATCAATTTGAGAGGTTTAGTGACTACAACACAGCTGCCTGGCAAGAATAAATGACAAGACCATTGCATTCCGGAGATGGTAATGACCCGGGGTTAACTTTGTTGTGTCAATGAACTACACGTCCTTCTGTTGTTGACTGCTGTCTGTGTCCAATCACAAACAAGGGAAAATCTGCAGATGCGGGAAATCAAAGTAATGGACGCAAAATCCTGGAGGAACTCAGCAGGTCAGGCAGCGTCTAAGTAAAAGAGCAAACAGTGACGTTTCGGGCCCAGACCCTTCATCAGGGTGATCCAATACAGTAGGATTGGACTTTTCCACCACAACTGCAGGGTCGGCGACAGATTTTAGGCAACCAGACATGCCGATTACAACTGGTGGTAATTGTAATGAATAATATGGATTGGGTCGTCGGAGGGCTCCATGTCGATGTGTTAAACTGCCACAAGCAAACCTTTGCAGTTCATTTACAAATAATTGGGAAGGACCTGGATAGTCAGATATGCCCAGAGCAGGGGCGGTTGACAAAGCAGAGTCAAGAGCATTAAAGACTGTATTCAGTTCCCGAGTCCAATGTATTTCGGCTGACATGCTCGGTAAGGAGGCTTGTCGACGAGGAGCCTCCATTATTCGATATTCAGGAATCCAATGTCTACAATAATTGACCATTCCCAAAACGGGAAGCATTTCAGTTCGGGTGCGGGGAGGTGGTGCATTAATAAAAGCTGCAATTCGTTCTTTGGCAAATTGTTCAGTTCCTTGAGAAACCATGTCTCCCAAATCCTGTAGAGAGGGCTGACAAAGCTGATGTTTGTTGAGGGATACCTTTTGTCTCTTTTCAGCCAGGCTTGGCAACAGAGCCGCAATGTCATTTGTTCGCAATTAACTCGGCCGAGAGTGATAATCGGCAGTTTGTAAATTTCTACTTTCCCCTGACAACCGCTGGGCGCTTAAATCGCGTGTGACTGCTGCGGCATAAACCGAGGGGTCTCAGTTTACCCATGATGCACCCTGGTCCGAGTTCACTGTCCACCACTGTAAGTGAAAGCAAACAAATACTGACTGTCCTTGTGTAATGGGATGGAGAAAAAGGCAGAACAGGGTCTGTAACAGAATAACATCAGATGCGGCAGGAATATGGAGAGGATGACGTCAGCATCGGTCACGACGGGACCAAGAGGTACAACTATCTTGTTAATTTCCCTTAAGTCTGGTAAAAAAAAAAATCACTCATTATCACGACTTGCGTTTGGAATTGGTAAAACAGGGGAATTACAGGGACTACAGGATGGGAGTACCACTTCCTGATCCAACAGCGCTTCAATGCCAGGCTTCATACCTTTCACTGCCTCCGGTGACAAATTATATTTCCGTATCGAGGGTGGAACAGCATTGGTCTTCCTGTGGTGGGGCGGATTCTACAATCCCACATGGTTCTTGTGTACCGACCACAGGGAGGGAGGTGACCCCTCCGGTGACAAATTATATTTCCGTATAGAGGGTGGAACAGCATTGGTCTTCCTGTGGTGGGGCGGAATGTACAATCCCACATGGTTCTTGTGTACCGACCACAGGGAGGGAGGTGACCCCTCCGGTGACAAATTATATTTCCGTATAGAGGGTGGAACAGCATTGGTCTTCCTGTGGTGGGGCGGAATGTACAATCCCACATGGTTCTTGTGTATCGACCACAGGGGGGAGGTGACCCCTCCGGTGACAAATTATATTTCCGTATAGAGGGTGAAACAGCATTGGTCTTCCTGTGGTGGGGCGGAATGTACAATCCCACATGGTTCTTGTGTATCGACCACAGGGAGGGAGGTGACATCTCCGGTGACAAATTATATTTCTGTATCGAGGGTGGAACAGCATTGGTCTTCCTGTGGTGGGGCGGAATGTACAATCCCACATGGTTCTTGTGTATCGACCCCAGGGAGGGAGGTGACCCCTCCGGTGACAAATTATATTTCCGTATAGAGGGTGGAATAGCATTTGTCTTCCTGTGGTGGGGCGGAATGTACAATCCCACATGGTTCTTGTGTATCGACCCCAGGGAGGGAGGTGACCCCTCCGGTGACAAATTATATTTCCGTATAGAGGGTGGAACAGCATTGGTCTTCCCGTGGTGGGGCGGAATGTACAATCCCACATGGTTCTTGTGTATCGACCACAGGGGGGGAGGTGACCCCTCCGGTGACAAATTATATTTCCGTATCGAGGGTGGAACAGCATTGGTCTTCCCGTGATCGGGCAGAATGTACAATCCCACATGGTTCTTGTGTACCGACCACTGGGAGGGAGGTGACTGCGAAAGCAAAAGGTGTACGACACGCTCGGGCGAAGGAGGGGGAGCAAGCAGGTAAAACTTTGTTTTAACGCTGAGAAGGGCGAAGATTAAATTTGCGGAATAAAGTTGCAGAGCAGCGTTAGTATTAGGCAGTGATGTAGACTGTGTGAGGTTTAATCCTGTAAAGTCTGAAGCGCGGGTTCGAGTAGTTCAGGAGTTGCAGGGAGTTTGATGGCAATAGTAACATGAGAAGTTCGGTTTGGCAGTTTAAACCGCTAATTCTGTCCTTCACTCATAAACAGTTCTGCCACTGTGTCTTCTGGACCATAATAGATGCGTCCGGTTAGAGAAAGAGTTTCTGTTCTGTTAGTCACGGAAGGACCCTCTGGTGTTCGCTCGGCTGAGATGTGTCAGTGTATCGGACGGTGCGTTGGAAATGCATCAGAGGTCGGCATGTCAGAATAAGCTGTCGTTGACAATCAGCGTCGTTCCGCAGTTTAAGAATGTTTGTACTATCTGCACGGTAGCGCAGAGTTGTCCTGAAAGTCTATTCCAGCAGATGATCCCCATGTGTCAAGGAAACGGGAAACACAGTCAGTCATATTTTCTCCTGTTTTTGGTCTGCACCTGGCAACCTCTTCAGAGTCACTATGGCTCCCCCATAATGGCAACCTTACACGGTCCCCTGTAACCACTTTCCATTAGTAACGTTATCTCCATCATTATTGTTTCTCACTTTATTCCTCTGGGGACTTCAAAATGTCCTTGCACTGCAGTCCAAGTCGGTCCCACGCACCACTTTCAATAACATCTGACCATTTCCAGGCAAGGGGTTATAAATCTTACAAATTTGTCCCATAGCTTGAACCTGGGACAAGGCCCACGGCCGGATTACCGCGACGGAGCAAATCTTTTGTTTTGGATACTGTGAAACAGGATCTATTGTGATCCGCTTCCCGTTTCCCAGTTAAATACGCAAATTATATTCATGTTCCGTCTGAATTTTATTGCCTTCAGCCAATGGACAAGCGACCCTGAAAATGGGCTCATCTATCCTTGGATAGTTATTTGTCTTGCGGTTTATCCCCCTTCTGCTCGTCGGCTTCGGTTGCCTGGGCGTTATAAGGCGGGTCGGCGTGTTTGATTCTGTCGTACAGCTTCTGCGAACATTGAAACTTCGATCAGATCTGAATCCGGGACGGGCTCAGGCTCTCTCAGACTCTCTAGGTGAGGATATAAGCCTTGAGACACCTCCCGGTTCTTCTGTTCGGACGTCTTCTGCAGAGTCGGTCTATTTATTGGTTTCGGAGACTGATGTCGCTTAGCTACCTCCAGCCTTTTCTCAAGTCAAGTCAAGGTTATTGTCATTTTACCAAACAACGTTTCGTTTCCCCGACCCAGGGCACACACAACCCACAGATACTTAGGAAAGCAAGGACAACATGCTGCGTTGACCAGGCACAAAATAACAAAGTAAATTACATAAATCAAAACTCTTTATTAAATGTCGCGTGGTGTCTCCGTCTCCTCTACCAGTATCTTGTTTAAAATATTTAATTTTCTTTATCTCCAAAGCCTCCGATAGAGCCACCGTCCTTCTGTCCAGCCACACAAGTCACTGGTAAGTGGAATCACATGTCTAGTATATCCACTTTCCAACCAGACCTCATCAGCAGGGAGACTGGCGGCACCAGCGGATCTCCCCGGGATTTCGCTACTCGTTCAATCTGTTGTTTGCTACTTTCTCGTGTTTTTCTTTACCTTTACAGAGAAAATTCTCCCCGCATTTCTGTCATCAACTTTACTGTCATTACTTACCATCGTCCTTCAATCTACTTACCTGGTTTTCATCTTTGTCTTTACAGGGAACTCTCTCCCCCGCATTCCTGATCAACTTTACTGTCACTGCTTCCCATCCGCCTTCAATCTACTTACCTGGTTTTCATCATTATCTTTACAGGAAACTCTTACCCCCGCATTTCTGTCATCAACTTTACTGTCATTACTTACCATCGTCCTCTAATCTACTTACCTGGTTTTCATCTTTGTCTTTACAGGGAACTGTTTCCCCCGCATTCCTGATCAACTTTACTGTCACTGCTTCCCATCCGCCTTCAATCTACTTACCTGGTTTTCATCTTTGTCTTTACAGGGAACTGTTTCCCCCGCATTCTTGATCAACTTTACTGTTACTACTTCCTATCCGCCTTCAATCTACTTACCTGGTTTTCATCATTATCTTTACAGGAAACTCTCTCCCCCGCATTCCTGATCAACTTTACTGTCACTGCTTCCTATCCGCCTTCAATCTACTTACCTGGTTTTCATCTTTGTCTTTACAGGAAACTCTCTCCCCCGCATTCCTGATCAACTTTACTGTCACTGCTTCCCATCCGCCTTCAATCTACTTACCTGGTTTTCATCTTTGTCTTTACAGGGAACTGTTTCCCCCGCATTCTTGATCAACTTTACTGTTACTACTTCCTATCCGCCTTCAATCTACTTACCTGATTTTCTTCTTTGTCTTTACAGGGAACTCTTACCCCCGCATTCTTAATCAACTTTACTGTCACTGCTTCCTATCCGCCTTCAATCTACTTACCTCGTCCCGCAAGGGAAAGACAATCAGTCACAAGCACAAGCGTGAACGACATTTCGTTCCGTTCGCCTCTTGAAGACATATTTATACCTACAGGATTTATTTACTAATCGGAGAACATCTTGGGTGGGACTAGGATCCGGATCCAGATTTTCTGACTTCCCACAATGCTTCCCACAATGCTCCGGTCTTTCCTATTTGTTCTTGCCGATCCCGTCCTTTCTACCTGGTCATGGGCCAGGATCAGGGAGGCTCTAAGCGGATCACGCAACGGGTGGCGAACTCGAGGTCGCCTTTGCGACGCTCAGTTACTCCATCGTTCGACTCCGGTTTGTCGGGATCCTGTTCGACTAAGGCAAATTGAAAAGAGATGTTAAAAAATAAAGTTCAATTGGAGAATCTTTTATTTCAGCATGATGAGATGGAGAGTCCGCATTGTGGAACTCTGAGGTACAAGGAAAAAGATTGTCTTTATACCTAGCAGCAGAGAAGTGTGTGAAACTTCAGCAGAACAATGGAATTTGTTCATAATGTTTGTTTTCTTGACTTGTGTTCATCCGTTTACGCTCATCTCATTTGCGCAGCCGTGTTATCGTTCTGAGGAGTAGCAGTGACAGGAACGGTATTCTTCGGTGGAAAACGCAGATGTCTTCAACGTCACAAAGCTTAAGCTTTCTTCCCCCAAATCTCCCTCTTTCCACATTCGCTTTCTACGCAGTCTCTCTCTCTCCCCCCAGCCTCACTGCCCGACCACTCTCTTTCCCGTTTCTCGCGATCTCCCTCTTCTCTCTCTCCCAGTGTCGCTCCCATTGATGTATCTCTCCCAGTCTTCCTCTCGCTTTCGTCTCTCTCTCCGTCTTCTCTTGCCTTCCCCTCGTCTCGCTCCCTCATCAATCTCCCTTCCTGCATTCTTCTTCCCCCGTCACACTCTCCCCGATTTCCGTAGCCCAGTCTCCCTTTCCACTATCTGTCTCATAACTTGTTTCAGTTCTTGTCTTTCTCATCCCCAGCTCTCTCACCCCTCTCTCCCTCTCGTCCGGGACCCCTGCTACCCCGTCCTTCACCCTAATCTCACCTTCCCACACTCCTTTTCTCCTACCCCAGTCACGTTCACCTTCCCTTGTCTCTCTCTGTCCCAATATCGCTTCTCCCAGCCTTTCTCTTATCACACAACAGTCTCCCTCGTACACCTCTTACCCCTCAGCTTCTCTATCCTTAACCCACACTCTACCCCCGTCTCTATCCCCCAGTCACTCTGTCCCCTCAGCCTATCTCCCTAGTCCACCACCCCACTATCACTTTCTCCCACAGTCTCCCGCTACTCCGTCCCTTGTTTAACCCCTTCATACTTCTCCCATCACGTGGTGCAGGATCGCTGACAACCACAAATATCAGTTATAAGTGAACGGAATAAATTGCTTGTACATGTCAGTCGGCAGTGAGAGCGGTCTCGTTGATGTTGGTCAGGACCAGGCCGGACGGTAGTTTTACAATCGTGAACCAAATGAAATGTACAACCACGTGTTGCTACGGAACTAACTTCCCAGACAAAGTGGGAGGCAGGACTTTATTCTATTGAGTAGTTTAACCGAGTTCAAATTTCCAGCAACGTTCTTAGGCTATGAAAGCATTCCCCATGCTCAATGCTGACTATATGACGGGAAGTCATTTCCACCATATTTCATGAATACCGCGGCCAATGGCGATTTCTCGATGTTTATATTCCGTGGAGTGAAGGTTTTAGAAGGAAGTTCGTGCAACTGATGCACTTCTTGTCGAATTACAGGTTCCACACACAAAGTTCTGGAGGAACTCAGCAGGCCGGTCAGCATCTATGGGAAAGAGTACAGTCGACGTTCCAGGCCGGAAGCTCTTGCTGGTCTGCTGAGGAATATCATATTGAAGGGCATGCGTTACCCCAACGTTTCCGGAAGGTGGCAGTCATGGGTTATTTATTGTTATGAAGCTGCCTAGTTTTCACCTTTGACATTTTCTTCGGTAGGACTAATGTGCGTCCGGCAATTTTGCTTCAGAAAGATCAATCGCAGTATTAATTTTTATTATTTCTGTTGTCTTCTTATCGTGACAATCCAACAATAAACTTGCAACATTATTGCTAAGAGCGTTTGCTATCAGTGATCCGGGTGATTTGGTGAGAGGGGTTAGATTATCCTTGGAGAACGGGACGCTGGGATGGAATCTGCCAGGATGATATAGAAGTTTTGTAGGACAGTCTAATGCTAAGAACGTTAGCTTTCAGTTATATGAAAGATTCGGAGAAGGTACTTAAATTATGCCTAGAAGAGAGAAGATGTGGGGAATCTGCCGGGATGATTGAGAATTTGGAAGGCAGAGTCAGAGCCGGTGTTAGGACTGTGGACGGTCGGTACCGGAAGAATACAGTGAATATGTCTCGAAGAATCTGACCGGGAATCAAAACACATTCCACACAGAGGATGGAGATGCGGGGAAGGGGCTCAATTTGCATTCACTCGGACAATTGAGATATATTAGAACGAAGATGTTAAAAAAATCCTTCTTAATAACACGGGAGAACCCTTCAGTGAAGCAGAGGATGCGTAAGCTAATGCAACGGTGCAGTTACTGACCTACAAAAGCTGCTGGATAATCGGGTTGCCATGGAGATTTGATATCGTGCAATAACGGGGAGCGCGACTCTGCAGAATCAAGCCCTGAAATGTTGCTGCTTCTCCGGACCGGTGAAGGATTCACACTGGACTTCCTCAGATGTCAGTAGCATTTCCAAATTTTTATAATCACTAATGGAGAGCGGGAAAACTTTGGGAGGACATAACCGTGATATAGAGGAAGGTTAATGGGAAATATAGCAGATGAAATAAAATACTGAAGATTGTGACTCCCGATAATAAAACACGCCTCTTGCACGACAATCTCACACTGACTACGCGTGTCTCCAGGTAGCTACAGATACTGACCTTCGGATTCTCTCAGCCCCCACAGACACCACAACTCCTCCTCTAACCTCCTCCAATCACCCAGCGGCTTCCGGACGGGCTGTACCCACATCCCTCCACCAGAGACCATTCCCACTCAGCTCGCCTGCTCATTAAACACACCTCCCAATAAACACACGTCTCCCCCAATAACCTGTCCGAATGAGCCCAGTCCTCCTACACAGAAACCCCCCGAGTCCATTTCATCAGCACAGGCCCTTCGCATTGAAATCACCGACACCCACCCCACACGTTTTACACACATCCAAAGACCACACACCACCTCACTGAACCCTCCTTCTGAATCTTCCTCTTCGCCACCGACACCCGGCAATGTCTCTGATCCTCCCCATCAGCTTGTGCCAGTGGGTGTTCCACACTCAGACTAATGGGCAGGCTGAGAGGACGGACCCGGACCTGGAGCGAGCCCTTCTCTGCCGTCTGTCCGGGAATCTGTCCTCTTGGAGTGACCATTTAATCCGGGCCGAGTCCACCCACAATACCCTTCAGCATTCACCGCTGGGTCTGACCCCATTCGCATGTCGAATTGAGTTTCTGCCCGCTCAATCTCCTGATCAGGAATTAGATGTCGGGGTCTCCTCCGCCGAGTAATTTGTTCAAAGGTGTCTCAAGGACAAAGACTCGGAAAGGAAGTTCAGCCGCGCTGCAGGCCAAGGCCAACAGACACAGGCGGCTTGGCCCCTCTTTCAATATTGATAAGCGGGTCTCTGTTCAAGTAAAGATCGTCCACTCAAACTGGAATGGCGGAAACTAGTCCCTCGCTTTATCCGTCTCTCTAAAGTCATGAGGGAATCTGCCCTGGCAACATATTCATCACATCTTCCCCGTTCTCTAAAAATTCATCCCGCCCTACATGTATCCGGATTTAAACTTGTACGTTGTCAGTACTTGGCCCCGAATCGGAAGCTACACATGCCTCTCCCTCCGCCCCCCACCTCCGAGAATCATTTTACCAGCATGGGAGGGATGTGTTCCGGAGGAACCAGGGATATTATGGATCCTGTCCTTAATTCAGAATTCCAAAGAACATTCCGGACAGTACTGGGCCGTCAGATGTCAGCCATGGTGGGACGGGATTTGCCGCACCCTCGGGTCGGCGGTAGAGTATTCTCAGCTCTCTGTTTTTCCCTTTGCTGGTTTTGTAATCCTGTGCTTAGTTGCTGCCTGAACTACAGTGTTCCTCCAGCTTTTTGTGTGTGTGCGTCTCTGTATTTCCAGCAACTGCAGAATCTCCTGTGTTTTATATCTGCCTTTGTGGATTGTACTTGGGCATCAGATACACTTTGATAGTGAGTATATTGTTCATGGGAGCCGCTTTCTGCGTTAAAACAGCTCCTGAGTTTTCTATATACAAAAAAAAACTGAGGTTTGGAGATGGAACCGGAGCTTGCAGAAACTTTTGATGGCACCTTGATTACCAATAATGCACTGCATTAAAAATTTCGCCGGCGTTGAAGCATAGATCACATGCGCAGGCGTCAAGGTTGATGACGTTTGCGAATATCACGATTGCGCGCAGTTCACAAAAGGCCTCGGGAGCACGGCTTCTGGATCGGACGTAGGAATGTGATTATCTCCGGGCGACTGTCCTAAACACCGACTGAGGGACAATTGCTGTGACCTTCCGACACTGCACCCCGCAATCCCGGGACAGTCCTGCTCACCTCCCTGTCTCTCAGCCCCACGATCCGTACACGGGCCCCGGGGGGCTTCCGGCTGATGAGGGAATGGGAACCGATGGATCTCTCAGAGAGAGCTGAGCTCCAGCTATCCAAATGCAAGGATTAGGAACTCGGAGAAAGGGAACAAAATCGGGTCTTTTAAAACACCAGTTCAGAAAATCACCAGAAACTCGGCATTAGTACTCTTTTCCATAGATGCTGCCTAGCCTGCTGAGTTCCTCCGGCATTTTGTGTGTGTTGCTTGATCTACCTCCTTTTGTTCTGGACTCTTCTGCCCGTGACGACATGTTTTGACCCATTCTCTCTGCGAAGATAATGACATCAAAAACCTTTGTCCTTGGGCAAAAAGTAGCTTTCACATCGCAAATGTGCCAGACTCCAGTGAGACAGACTACTGCCCTTCCCTTCATATTCATTGGCATTCCCATCACTGAGTTCACCACCGTCAGTCATTGGGGGAGGCTTCAGGGGAAATATTTATGTACAATACAGAAACTGATGTGTGTATTGTGGCGATGCAAACGTTGCTGGAGAATTTACAAGTGGGAAGAAGTGGAGCGATATTTGGAAATCTGACTTCTTAAAGTGTAATTTAGCAAACAAACCACATATGGACAATGTGCAAAAGCTTTGGTGAGAAAATCCTTCATTACCCATTACAGGCCTGCTACATAGGTAGTGTGAGAGTGCAGATGAACTCGATCGAACACAGAGGAGATCCAAGTTCTTACCTCTCTATATAAAATTCACTGTGTACATGTTGTCACTGGGTGAAAGAATGCACAGTACATGATTTATGTGCACACTGGTCATTACAAATTTCAGGGGACACTGGTTGGAGGGTGGGAAGACATCCAGTGTCTCTGATGCCCTCACCTACAAGATGTGTGTCCAGCTGCACTTTAAAGAGTTGGAGCTAGAAATGGATGAATTCTGGATCATCCAGGAGTTGGAGGGGGTGATAGATATGACATGAAGAGAGGTGAATTACACCCAAGGTGCAGGACACAGGAAACGGGATGAGAGTCTGGAAGGGGAATGCGGCTAAATAGCCATCGCAGAGTTCTCTTGCTGCCATCCCCCAAAAACAACAGGTGACCACTTTAGAAACTGTTGGGGGGGAGGATTACCTGGCAGAGGAAAGTCAAAGGGGTGATAGGGGATTCGTTAGTTAGGGGAACAGAACAAGAGGGGAACTAATATCCTAGTGGTAACGGCTGATAGTGGTAGGGTGGGGGGTGAGGGGTAATGTGGTTAAAATAATTTGTAGGGGGGAATGGGAGCCAGAATGACAGAACCGATAGTGGAGAGGGTGAATTGAATTGAATTGACTTTATTACATCGATCCTCCCTATACATTACGTCTCCGTCTAAATGTGCAATGTGTAATATATAGTCATTTATGATAAATAGTTTGTACATAGGACAGTTAATATAACATACAAATGCAACTGTATCAGCAGGAATTAATCAGTCTGATGGCCTGGTAGAAGATGATGTCCTGGAGCCTGTTGGTCCTTTTGCTGTGGTACTGTTTCCTGGATGGTAGCAGCAGGAACAGTTTGTAGTTGTGGTGAATTTGGTCCCCGATATCCTTTGGGCCCTTTTTACACACCTGTCTCTGTAAATGTCCTGAATAGTGGGAAGTTCACATCTACAGATGTGCTGGGCTGTCCACACCACTCTCTGCAGGTTCCTGCAATTAAAGGAAGTACATTTCCCATACCAGGCAGTGATGCAGCCAGTCAGGATGCTCTCAATTGTGTTCCTGTAGAAAGTTCTTAGTATTTGGGACCCCATCCCAAACTTCTTCAGCTGTCTGAGGTGAAAGAGGTGTTGTTGTGCTTTTTTCACAACACAGCTGGTACGTACACATGAGGAAATCTGCAGATGCTGGAAATTCAAGCAACACACACAAAATGCTGGCCAAGCAGCATCTATAGGGAGAAGCACTGTCGACGTTTCTGGCCGAAACCCTTCGTCAGGGCACCATGTGATATCCTCGGTGGTGTTTATGCCAAGGAACTTAAAGCCCTTCACCTTCTTAACCACAGATTGATTAATGTCAATAGGGGTTAGCCTGTCTCCATTCCTTCTGTCGTCCACAATCAGCTCCTTTGTTTTTATGACAAAGAGGGAGAGGTTGTTTTCTTGACACTAGTCAGATGTTGTTCAGACCTCAGACAGAGTCAGCAATCAAATGGTTGAGCATGTTGCGACGAATGTGCTGAGCTGTGTATATCACAATGCAAGAAGAATTAGTGATCATAATGTCATGAGATTCAAAATAAAGATGGAAAAAGAGAGGTCTGGACCACGGGTTGAGTTTCTAAATTGGAGAAAGGTCATTTTTGATGGTATCAGAAAGGATCTGACAAGTGTGGTTTGAGACAGGCTGTTTCCTGGCAGCGGAGTACTTGCAAGTGGGAGGCCTTCAGAAGTGAAATTTTGAGGGTGTAGAGTTTGTATGTGCCTGCCAAAATAAAAGTTGAAAGGTAACTAGTGCAGTGAACCTTGGTTTTCAAGAGGTATTGAGGTCCCGGATATTTTGTTCCTCGACATGTCTCAGACTGTTGGGTGCTGCCAAGACCCATTAAGGATGACTAATCATAATCAGTGAGCTCATCTGACGTTTTTTGTAGTTGTCTTCTGTTGGGTTCTAAAAGTTTCTGAATAGATTTTGCTCTTTTGTTTGCCCTCTCTTTGGCTTTTATGTTGGCTTTGGCTTCTCATTTTAACCACGGTTGTGTCCTCCTGCCTTTCCAATGCTTCCACTTCTTTGGGATGTATCGATCACTCAGCTCCCAGCTCCAGAAACTCCAGCCATTGCTGCTCCATTGTGACTCCTATCTTTTCCTTCATAGCAAGTTTGGCCTGCTTCTCTGTCATAGAAACATGGAGAAGTTCAGTGGAGAAACAAGCTATTTAGCCCATCTTGTCAATGCTGAAAAAAACATTTAAGCTGTCTAATGTAACTGCATCGATACCATCGCCCTTCATACCCCTACCATCCAGGCTCCGATCCAAACTTCTTTTAAATGGTGAAACCGAGCTCATATTCACCACTTGTGCTGGCATCTCATTCCACACTCTCACAACCATTTCAGAGAAGAGCTTTTCCAAATGTTCCCATTAAATTTTCACCTTCCCCACTTACCCATGACCTCTGGTTGTCATCCCACCCAACCTCAGTGGAAAAAGCTGCTTGCATTTACCCTATCTATACCCTCATAATTTTCTATACCTAACAAATCCTCAATCCAATGTATAATTTCCTTGTTTATGTTTAGAGCCTTTTTTAGGTGTATAAAATGATGAGGGGCATTGAGCGTGTGGAGAGCCAGAGGTTTTTTCCCAGGGTTGAAATGGCTAACACAAGGGGGCTTAGTTTTAAGGTGCTTGGAAATCAATACTGAGGGATGTCAGGGGTAAGATTTTTACACAGAGAGTGATGCGTGCGTGGAATGCACTGCCAGCAGCCGTGGTCCAGGCAGATACAATGGGGTCTTTTAAAAGCCTCTTAGATAGGTACATGGAGCTTAGAAAAACAGAGGGCTGTGTGCTGGGGAAATTCTAGGCAGTTACTAGAGTAGGTTACATGGTTGGCACAACATTTTAAGCTGAATGACCTGGAATATGCTGTAGATTTCTATCTTCTATTTTGAACAGTGAAATAACTTCTCTTCTTTAATCTGTATAGCGTCCACGATTTTAATGCCACTTTTCCACACTCCCATGGACTCTTTGTCCATCTCCTGAGTAAATAGAGATGGAAAAATATTTAAGAATTAAGATCTCCACCATCTGCTTTGGTTCCACACGTGGATTGCCATTCCGGTCTTCCAGAGAACCAACTTTGTGCCTTGCAATCCTTTTGCTCTTAATCTATCACTAGAATCCCTGAGGATTACCCTTCACCTTTTCTGTGACAGCGACCTCATGCCATCTTTTAGCCATCCTGATTTATTTCTTATGTGTCCTCTTGCATTTCTTATACTCCATAAGATTCTGCCTGCCTCTCCGTTTGCCATAAAGCAGACTGTCCCAATCCACAGTTGCCGGATCCTAGTATCTTAATTCCAGGTGTTGATCCATGCCCTGAACACATCCGCCTTTCCTACAATGCTCCTTGTATTGAAATATACAGTGATCAGCATATTCGCTGCATCATGCTCAACTTTTTCATTCCTGACTTTGAGGACTGAACACAACTATCTCCAAAAAACACTCCACTCTCTGTTCAGTTATTCAGGCTCCCATTCCCCCTGCAACTTTCGTTTAACCCCCCCCCCCCTTATCCCCACCTCCCAGCATGCAGCTTTATCACCCCTTTGGCTTTCCTCTCCCAGATCAAAAAAAGGAGAGAAAATACCAGGTACAGGCAAATGGGGGTACTTATGAAATACAGGAAATTCAAGTGAACACTAATGAAAGAAATAAAAGAAGGCATGAGGTTGCCCCTGCAGACAAGGTGAAGGAGAATCCTCAGGGAATCTGCAGATATGTTAAGAGTAAAAAAGATTACATGGGAAACAATTAATCCTCTGCAAGATCAGAATGGTAATCCATATGAGGAAACAAAATAGATGGGGAGGTCAAGGCAGTGGATGTTCTCTACATGGACTTTAGCAAGGCACGACAAAGTCTCATAAGGGAGTTTGGTCACGAACGTTCAGTCAATCAGCATTCAAGATGAGATAGTAAATTGGATGATCAAACCCTGCAACTCAAGTAATCTGACTTGAAATGTTGTCCTGCACCCATTGATGTATTTTGTAAATCTTTTTACAGGTTAAAAATTAGAAAGAATTTGTCTCCAGGAATCTCAAACACGACACACCAGTTTTGCTGTCTCTGTCTAGATGTTTAAAAAGTGGAGGAAGAGATTCAATCGACCATCCTTCCTGCTCAGACTGTGGGGAGGGATTCACTCGGCCTTTGACCAACTGGCATGCCCATCATTTTAGACAGGAAAAAGGCCGTTCACCTGCTCAGACAGTGGGAATAGATTCACTGGGTCATCTCAACTGAAGGTAAGTTCACACTGGGCAAGGCCATTCACCTGTTCGGTGTGTGAGAAAGGATTCAGTCAGTCTTCCCACCTGTGGACACTCCAGTCAGTTCACACCGGGCAGAGGCTGTCATCTGCTGAATTTCTGGGAAAGAATGCACTCAGTCATCTGACCTAATGGCACACCAGTGAGTTCACACTGCGGAAAAGCCGTTCACTTGCTCAGTCTGTGGGAAGGGATTCACTCAGTCATCCAATCTGCAGAGTCATCAGGGAATTCACATTGGAGAGAGGCCATTCATATGCTCAGTCTGCAGGAAGTTATTCACTCATTCATCTCACCTACAGACTCACCAGCGAGTTCACACTGGGGAGAAGCCGTTCACACGCTCAGTCTGTGGGAAGGGATTCACACAGTCATCCACAATACAGAGTCATCAGTGAGTTCACACTGGAGAGAGGCCTTCACCTGCTCAGAGTGTGGGAAGGGATTCACTCGATCATCCCAATTACTGGCACACCAGTTAGTTCACACTGGGGAAAAGCAGTTCACCTGCTCAGAATGTGGGAAAGGATTCACTGAGTCATCCACCCTACAGATACACCAGTGAGTTCACACTGGAGAGAGGCCATTCACCTACTCAGAATGTGGAACGAGATTCACTCATTCATCCATCCTATGAGTCAGCAGCAAGTTCACACTAGGGAGAAGCCATTCACCTGCTCAGACTGTGGGAAGACATTCATTCAGTCATCCCATCTACAGAGACATCAGCGAGTTCACACTAGAGACAGCCCATTCACCTGCTCAGAATGTGGGAAAGGATTCACTCAGTCAGCCCAATTACTGGCACACCAGTCAGTTCACATTGGGGTGTGGCCGTTGTTATGATTCCCTAGGTTTTGTTTGCCGTGGACTGTCATTTTAAGAGAGAGAGAGAGAGATTAAGAAGGTGAATCAGTCTGACTTGCAGCTTGTTTACATCGCTCGCAGCTTGTTTAGTTTTAACCGAGGACAAAGACACGCAGAGTCAGACTGAGATGAAGGAGGGAAAATAGGATCGAAACCAGGGAACTAGTGGCCAAGGGTCACTGATTGCAACTTTCCTATGCCCACAAGGGTGGGTTAATTATCGATTCAGCACACATCGAATGTGTGGATGTCACCTCGTTTGATCCATAGGAGTGGATCTGATTTGGGGTATCCTGTGAAGACCACTGATGTGTTAACCCTTGCCTGAGTGTGGTGTGCTAATTCACTTGAAGACGATACCCTTTGTGACAAGTCACTTTCGGTGATAATTCATATGTGGATTTGGAACGAAGACAGATAAAATCTACAGCAACTGTTGTCTCGATTTACCACCATGAAACCTGTGGTATTCAACATAATTGCCTTCTCTCAACATTTACGCTGGATTACAAATATCTCTCTCATCACCTATTCCATGGTTGAACAGCAACTTTCATACTTTGCCTTCTCAAGACTCCAAGTCTTGTTTCTCCCGAGCTCAATAGTTTTGGAGTTATATTTACACATATATATATATACACATAACAATGTTCACTTTTGTTTATCTTGCTTGTTACTATCTTATAAGTAGATTCTAATAAAGATTGTTTTAACTACAAAAACAGACTCCAGGTCTAGTCTATTGCTGCTGGTTCATTTCTAAAGCGTTATGATTCATAACAAAATTGGGCCTGCGTCCGAGATATTAACAGATTTGGGACATTGTCATTAATTATCAATTTCATTGAGGAAGTCCATTTGATTTATTTGTGTGTGGAAAATCAGCAGCAATGGATGTTGATAGATGTCAGGAAGCGCCAACCTCTGAGGCATTAGGGTTGAGTTGTTGAGTCTTGCTAGAAGGTTAAAACTTGCTAAGGTGAAATTGACAATGAGGAGGGCACAGATGCAGAGGATAATAGCTGAACATTATGTATCTGAGGGAGTGTTTAAAGTGGAGGAGTTGGAGGTGTTTCCTGAAAGTAAACCACACGAGTTTGTGCTGCAGCACAAGTGAGAAAAATTTAAAATGGAGGCTGCGGAAGGCAGAGGCAGTTTGAGGGTAGGGAGGCAGAAAAACAGGGAGGAAGCAGAAAGACAGCGGCTGTTTGAGCTGGAAAAGATAGAGAGATTGCAGCAATGGGGTCTAGAGTTAGACTCTAGTGTTAAGTTTGCCAGTCAGGAAGTTAAATCGGTACCTCCATTTGACGAGGCAGAGGTTGATATATACTTTCAGCATTTTGAGAAGGTTGCTCAAAGTTTAAAGTGGCCAAAAGAGGGTTGGCCCTTTCTCTTACGAAGTGTAATTAAGGGGAAGGCTCAGCAAGCCTATTCTGCTTTGACAGTTGATGAAGCAGCTGATTATGACCTAGTGAAACAGTCTGTGCTCAAAGCTTACGAGTTAGTCCCAGAATCATACAGGCAAAAGTTTGGAAATTTGAGGGAATCTGTGAAACAGACTTATATGGAACTTACTTATGAGAAGTTTGTGTGTTTTGACTGCCGGTGCACATACAAAAATATAAATGATGATTGTAACAGCTTGAAAGTGTTGCTTTTAATTGAAGGATTCAAAAGGTGCATTCATGATGACATAAAGACCTATTTAGATGAAAAGGATGCTGCCATTTTTCAGGAGTCTGATAGAATAGCAGATGAGTTTGTTTTTGCTCATAAGGTTAAGATTATCCCGAATAAGAGCTTCCAAAATAGTAGCAGGGATCACCAGGGTAAACCAGAAATTAAAGCTGGAATAGTGACAAGAGTAAGGATGAAGGGAAGCAGTTGAAGGAGAAATATTCTGGTCTCACTTGTTACTATTGTAAGAAAGCTGGTTATATGATGGATAATTGTTCCATCCTGAAGAAGAAAAAGGAAAAGGAGTCAGTCCCGAATGCCTGTGTTCAGTATGTTGAAGCACCTATCAACCCACAGTGTTCTGAACATTCTGTTTCAGGCTCAGTTAAGGTCTGAGAGGTCTGACCGTGTTAAGAAGGGATTCGATCATTTTATGTCAGATGGGTTTGTATTAGTAAAGGAAGGGTCAACCCGGGTACCAGTGAAAATTCTTCGAGTTACTGGGGCTTCTCACTCACTTATATCAGACAGCGTTCTAAAGTTTGGTGATGAGTCTCACACTGGTGAGGTATACCTTACTAAATTCATTGAGGGCGACATGTTTTCCGTGCCATTGCACAAGGTAACTTTACAGTCAGGGTTGGTTTCGGTACCTGTTAAGATCGGAGTATGCTCCAGTTTACCAGAGGAAGATGTTAATTTGCTGTTAGGGAAAGACCTGGGAGATGGTAAAGTTGTTCCTGCAGTGCAGTTAACAACTAACCCAAACACTGATGACCCACAGATGGATTTTTACATTTATCCTTCCTGCACAGGAACTCGAAGTATGGCTAAAATGTCTGCCGACGCAGACGAGTTTATCGCAGAACAGAACCAAAACCCTAAGTTTGAAGCTTTAAAAGAAACAGCTTTCTCAGATGATGAAATTAAGAAAGTGCCAGTAGGGTATTATCACAAGGATTGAGCGATAATGAGGACATGGAGGCCACCTGCTATACCAGCGAGTGAGGAATGGCCAATTGTTCACCAAGCTGTAGTTGCTAAAGTTTATAGGACTGAAAGTTTAACTTTGGCCGACATTCTGCCCTTAGGTGGCCATTTTGGAGTGAATAAAACTGTAAACAGGATTATGAAATAATTTTACTGGCCTAATCTGAGGAAAGATGTTGTGACCTTTTGCAGAACCTGTCACATTGGTCAAGTTGTTCGTAAACCTAATCAGATCTCCACAGTGCCCCACTGCAGTCTATATATAACTGAATTTGGTGAACCCTTTTCAAAATGTATAGTGGATTATGTTGGCCCATTGCCAAAGACTAAAGCTGGCCATCAGTATCTGCTAACTATTATGTGTACTGCATCCAGATTCCCAGAGGCAATACCTCTCAGAAATATTAAAGCTAAAACTGTGGCGAAGGCTCTTACCGAGTTTTTTTTTTACTTTATTTGGTTTGCCTAAAAAATCCAGACTGACAAGGAAGTAATTTTACATCTGGATTATTCCAGCAGGTAGTTTAAGAACTGAGTGCTAAACAAATTACATTGTCTGCGTACCATCTGCTTACGATCCAGAATTACGATGGGTTCTAGAAAGATTTCATTCTACCCTAAAAACAATGATTAAGACACAATGTGTTCCACACTGTCTCTCTCTCTCTCGCTCCGTGCCTTGTAAACGCTTGAAAAATACATCATCGGACGCACGCACACACATGCCAAAAAAAGACATACTGTGTTGAAAATGGAAAGGACTGACATGAAGGAATATATTTGCTTTTGTTCGCAGTAAGAGAGTTGGTACAGGATTCACTGGGCTTTAGTCCATTTGAATTTGTATTTGGTCATAGAGTGAGGGAACCTTTGACCTTGTTAAAGGAACAATGAATTGATGGGGATGTGCATGTTAACTTGTTAGACTAAGTTTTGAAGTACAACGATGAACTACTCCAGGCCTGTAGTCTAGCGAGACAAAACTTAAAGATTTCTCAAAACAAAATAAGTGTTTGTTTGATAAGCGGGCTTGCGAAATAAAATATCAGGTGGGGGATAAGTTGCTTACCTTATCTCCAATGTTGACGAATCCACTTCAGGCGAAACTCAATGGACCGTATGAAATAGTCGTTCAAATTAATAATGTGAGTTATGTTATCAAAACACCCGACTGACGTAAACTAACACAGGTGGTACAGATAAATATAATAAAGTCTTATTTTGACAAGCAGGCACCATCTGTGTGTGTTGTTGTCAAAACATATGAATCTGGTAACCCTGAGAATGAAACAATTGACTCGTCTGAGACTTTTCACAAGCAAAACATGGTCCCAGTTAAGCTAATGAACTCGGTTGTTCCAGAAAATATTGATAACAGGTTGGCTCATCTGCAGCCAGAGCAACAACAACAGCTGAAGGAATTAATTCTGAAGGTTAAAGATTTATTTCCCGATCTTCCCAAGCAAACCACGGTCGCAATACATGATGTAGATATTGGTCAAGCCAAACCGATTAAAAAACACCAATATTGCAAGAACATAGAAAAGTGTAAATTGGCTGAGCAAGGAATAGACTATATGCTGGAAAATGGTATTATTAGTCCTTCAGCATCAGATTGGAGCTCACCCTGCATTATTGTGCACAAACCTGATGGTAGTGTTAGATTTTGCACTGATAAAAGGAAGGCAAATGTCCTACCCTAGGGTAGATGATTGCATCGATAAGGTTGGAAAAACTAAATTTCTTACAAAGATTGATCTGTTGAAAGGGTTTTGGTGTGTTCCATTGACGGACAGAGGTAGAGAAATTTCTGCGTTTGTGACACCATCTGGGTTGTATGAATACAATGTGTTGCTCTTTGGAATGAAAAATGGTCCAGGAACATTCCAGAGAACGTTTGATTCTGTAATTCGAGGATTTAAACACACAGATGCCTATATTGATGACTTAGTCACAGGGAGTGACACTTGGGAAGAGCATATCTCTGCAGTATAAAAGCTGTTTGACAGGCTTTCCCAGGCCAGCCTTACAGTTAATTTGGCTAAGAGTGAATTTGGCCATGACACTGTGACCTGTTTTGGCTATGTTGATGGTCAAAGCAAGTTGGCTCCTGTTCGGGCAAAAGTCCAGGCAATTTCTCAAGTTCCTATTCTGACTGCTAAGAAGGCTCTTAGAAGGTTTCTGGGAATGGATGGATATTATCGTAAGTTCTGTAAGAACTTTGCTGCTATCACTCTTCCTCTGACTAATCTCCTGAAGAAGGTTGAAAAGTTTGTTCGGACCGAACCTTGTCAGTAGGCATTTGATCGGTTGAAAGTTATTTTTTGAGATTAGACCAATCAATGTAGTATTGTCAGCAAATTTAATTAGCAGATTGGAGCTGTGGGTGGCAACACAAGTCATGGATGCACAGAGAGTAAAGGAGAGGGCCAAAGAGACAACCCTGTGGGGTATGTGTGCTGAGGGTCAGAGAGACAGAGGTGAGGGAGCCCACTCTTACCACCTGCTGGCGATCTGACAACAAGTCCAGGATCCAGCTACACAAGACAGGGTGAAGGCCGAGGTCTCTGAGCTTCTTGTCGATACTTCATGCTTTGTATGGCTACTGCTCTGCCTATGACTGCAAGGAACTGCAGAGAACTTTGGAGAGCAGAGAACATCAGAGAAACAAGCCTCCACTCCATGGACTCTCCCTACACTTTCCCTTCCTCGGAAAAGCAGGCCATGTACACAAAGACCCTCACAACCTGGACATTCTTGCTGCAAATCCGCTCCCACATTGGCGGAGAGATACAAAAGCCTTAAAGTGCGTAACACCAGGCTGAAGGATGGCTTCTTGTCTGCAGTTATAAGCCAAATGAATGATAAAATGGACTCGACCTCACAATGTAACTCGACTTGACCCTGCACCATATGTCTATCTGCACTGCAATTTCTCTGCAGCCATAATGCTTTGTTACAGTTATTGTTTTGTCGTATATCAGCTCAATGTACTGTTGTAATGTATCTATCTGTGTGGATGGTACGTCAGGCTAGATTGTCCCTGTAGCTCAGTACATGATGATAATAAACAAATTTCCCCATTTTAATTGTGTGGAAATATTAGACAGACTGAGCTTCTGCTCTGGAACCACAGAAGGAAACTGAACTGTTGTCATTTCTGTGGAAAGCAAATATATGGAAGATGCTTCAATCTCACATTACGATCTGCGGTAACTGGGATCAGGTGACCGCTGGTGGGTCTCCCATATCAATATCAGAATCAAGTTTAATAGCACCGGCATATGCCTTGAAATTCGTTGTCTCTGCGGTAGCAGTAGAACCTAATTCTTAACAAAAGATTTTAACAATTGTGATTTAAAATAAGTATATATATATATATATATAGTACCAAAATAAAAATGTAATAAACCATTTTAATTGTGTGGAACTATTTGACTGACTGCGTTGTTGCTTTGGAAATTCTGAAGTGAAGCTGAATTAAACTGTACACATTTATGAGAAGCTCATAAACATAAATGGCTAAATTCTCACATAAATGGGTCATACACTCAGAAACATCGGCTGCACTTCAGCACGTTGAAACAGTGAATGAAACATGCAGAAAATATTGCAGGAAAAAAAAACATTGTCCACCCACAACGAGAGGACGTGACAGATCCGGATCTCACTGCCTTGTCTGAACGGGGAAAGGTGAAGCTACACGTACACGTAGAACAGTGACCTGCAGATGCTGCAGATCTGCAGAAAAACGTGAACAGGAAACGGGATCAGATCACGCGTGGAGGGTCTCCCACCTGAGCCGGTGACTCTGCTCTTCACCCATCACACACTGCCGGACCCATCCGCAGCATTCCCCACATTATTCCATATTTACACCAGATACATGTCTACTTTTCCACACCATATCTACACCAAACCCTTTCCCTCCACCCCCAGGTCACAGAGTCACGGGTTCGATTCCCATCCAGTTCCTAAACATAATTCAAGCCCAAACAGGAATTGTTCACGTTTCATTTTAATCGGTTCTGTGTTTATAAACACTAATTTCTATTCACATTCCTCCGGTCTCAGTGGACAGGAACTCTGAAACATCAAGTGAGAAACAGCAGGAGGTGGCCATTCGGCCCCTCTAACCATCAACAAGATGGCGGCTGCTCTTCCATCTCAGCCACATTTTTCTGTCCGATCCTCATTTCTGCTATCCCTTCGGTCTCCACACATCTGCCGGCCTCTTTTCTACGTGATGATGATCACTGAGTCTTCACCGCCCTCTGTGGTGGGGATTTACAGACATTTACCACCCTCGGAATGGAGACATTTCCCCTCATCACAGTCCCGGACAGTCCACCCCCTTTTTCAGAGACTGGGATGCCTGGTTCAACCGGTAATGATGTTGTGCATTTCAATGTGTTCGCCTCTCAGTCCTCGATTCTCTAAATGACATTTGGAGTTATCACATTTGATCGTTCTTCATATGATGACCACACCGCTCCAGGGATCAGTCAGGTGAATCTTCATTGCGCTCTCTATAACAAATACTCTCTAACCTCTTTGTTCATCCTCTATGGAATTAATATCCATCTTCTGCAGCCCCGTTTTGCCCCAACTACTCACCTCCCACCCTTGTCACTATTTTCACCTTCCACCTCCCCCCTAACCTGTATCCACCTCTTACTCCCCAGCTCTAGCCCCATCCCCACCCCTCACCTCTTTTCTCTGACTATTTCCTGTCCACTCTCAGTCCAGAGGGAGGGTCTCGGCCCGAAATGTTGACGGTCCATTTCCCTCCACAGATGCTGCCCGACCCACTGAGTTCCTCCGGCAATTTGTTCTTTGGTCTGTATAACCCGTGTTAGTATGGGGAGCGGGATTTTACACCATATTGCAGGGTTAGGGTTAGGGTTAATGGACTTTTCAGTGGGACAACAACATTAATCACGGATTTCATCACTGAATCCAGTGTTGTGAGATGTAAAGTCCCCTGTTATGTGTCCGGCTGTGCCGTGTTGTTGGTGGAGTGGGCAGCGTGGTGTTTGTCTCGATTCGGGTCACAACACCAGAATTGCCAGCGGGGTCCACACACAGTGTATTAGTCAACAGAAAACCTCTCGTCCCTGCAGTCTTTGTCTCCTGGTAAACTCAACACCCTGACAATGTGGACCATAGCTACCCCTTCCTCTCAGAGTCAGGGAATCACTCAGACAGCTGATCGCTGAGATGAATTATATTTATTGGTCATTAAAGTTCGCCCAGATTCGTTTGGACGGATTTGATGTGGAGTTCGGGGTGTCACAGTGAAAGGGCCGAACGGCCGAACTCTCTCCGTTATCCAAACATCCTTCCAGGTGAGGCGACACTTCACCTGTGAATCTTCCGGGGTCGCCTGTTGTGTCCGCTGCTCCCGATGTGGCCGTCTCCACACTGGTGACACCGGCTCCTCCTCAGTTGTTCCAGGTAGGAATGTTTTTTAACGGGTGTCGATATTTTTCTTCCCTTTTGTGCGGGAGGGGAAGATTTTGGGGGTTGATGATCGGGATGCCGTCCGTTTTGATGCGGGGGGTAGGGATGGAGTTTCATTTTTTTTTCTCTCTGAACGACTTTCATGTTTTCTTTGTTTCGTGGTTCTCTGGAGAAGAAAAAAAAAACTCAGCGTTATTTATGAATACCTGCTTTGATAATAAATTAACCTTTGAACTATCCACTCAGAGCGGGACTTACTTACTTAGTCACTCAGACAGGAACATTCTGTGAATGCTTCCACCCAATTCACCAATTCTCCTTACACCACAGATATATCTGTCCAGATAATCCCCACACAAGACAGGCTGGAGCCAAAAATATTTACTACATGGCAGACCCTAAAGACAAATTACAAAATAGTCATAATGACTTACACACAGAGAACAGACAGAAGCTGTCCTATCTCCACACATGAGTGCACAAGGAGATAAGCATCCTGAAACCCTAGCTAGCTACCCTGAAGAAGAAATATGGCTCAGCACGGCTTACCACATTGGTTCATCATCAGAAGTTTCTTTCAGAAAAACAGGCTGCTATTTTTCAATATAGAGTTAACCCTTTTACATACTTTATCATTCCCTCCTTTCGATCATTACATGATCAACAAAGCAGTAACTTTTTACAGAGAAAGCAACCAAGTACAGCATTGACTTCTCAGTGGGTAAAAGCGGCATACCTCAGTAATTATAACAATGATATGTACAACTATTTGGACATAATGCAATTTCATGCCCCACATATTACCGACAGGTCTTCGAAGATCACCATTTCGACCCTTCGGTGAACCCGTGTAAATCCTGCCCTACTCTCTTGATGCTGCCAGTCTCCTTGGCAGTGTGCTTGGAGAGGGATGTAACGTTAGTAGCCTCATCAGGGATATAGGTGCAGCATTCTGTGTCAATAATAGCACAGGTTCCCCCTTTCTCAGCTGGGATAAAATCTAAAGCCGTACGATTCTGTACGACTGTTTACCGGATTGCAATCATTTCAGTGGATGTTTCTGTTACTTGGGCCTGTGTCTCCGTCAGGGCCCCTGCAGTATTGTGGCCAGCTCCTCAAGTGCTGTATCCAAATTGATTATCTCTCGTGAATTCCTGGCTACTCCATAGGAGAGAAAAACTATCATCCAAAATCGCTCAGTCTCAGTTATTCCTCTCGGCTGCTGGGCAACTGCAGTTATGGCCAGGATGCATGTTTCCCAGTATAGGAAGTTCAGTTTGGTGGGGGCCTGCGATACCATCCCTCAAAACACCGACAACCACAGTCATCTCTGCCTGGCCCACAGTTCCACACTCTCTTCCCCAGGTGTTATTTGAGGAAGCTCGGGCTGAGAGTTCCTCAGTCTGGTTGAGCAGGATTACAGTCATTGGAATCATAGTTTTACCCAGCAGGCCCCTAGTTCTACCTGTTTGGCAAGGTGTGACAGACAGACAGAAAGGTGTTAACATGGAGGCCCCCAGAAAGACATAAACACGAACACCTCTGTTACTTCCTGTAACGGTTTAAATGAACCAGCCACAATAGACCACACCTGGAGTGTGGTTTTGATATTAAAACCATTGTCTTTATTCGTATCTACTTATATTATAACAAATTAAGCAAAATAATCAAAAGCTGAAAGTGTTATGAGTGCACATATGTGTAAATATAACTCCCAAACCACTGAGCTCAGAGAATACCAAGCTTAAAGTCTTGAGATGGGAAAGTATGAAATTCAGTTCATCCACGGAATCAATGACGAGAGAAAGAGATTTGTAATCTAAGGTGAATGTCAAGAGAAGGCAATTACGTTGAATTCCACAAATTCCACAGTGGTAAAACAAGATAACAGTCGCTGCAGGTCTTATCCGTCGTTGTTCTAAATCCACATACGAATTATCACCAGAAGTAGCTTATCACAGGATTACTGTCTTCAAAAGGAACTACCACCCAGGCAAAGGTTAACACACAGGTAGCTTCCGCAAGGTACTCCCAATCCAGATCCAACCACAAAGTATTACCGACAGTGATTTCCACAGAATATCCCTGGACCAGGTGGAAATATGGCTTGAGAAATGGAAAATGGAATTCAATGCGGACAAGTGCGAGGTGTTGCATGTTGGTGAAAGGTGAAATGTTAAGAGGAACATGAGGGGAACCTTCTTCACACAGACGGTCATCCGGGTGTGGAATGAGCAGCCAGCACAAGTGGTGCATGCGAGCTCGATTTCAACATTTAAGAGGTTCGTGTAGGTACCTGGATGGTAGGGATGTGGGAGTGGGCAGTTTAATTAGTTCAGCACAAACCAGATGGCCCAAATGGCCTGTTTCTGTATTGCAATTTTCCACAAGTCCTTTTAACAGCTGTGCAGACCAAACGTTCACCTCAGCAGGGATTTTTTATATTGCGTTAAAATTGTGGAACTTTAAGTTAATAATACGTGACAGAAAATCCCAGATGCCCGTCAAGAAAGACAATTTGCATGAGAGTGTTTCAGTTACTGTGGGGCCAGGTACCCATGCAGCTCAGCAGGAAGAGGGAATAATACCAATGGAGAGAGTCAAACTGCGCCAGGGTACAAATTGGTGCTGGCAGAAATGCCCCATTGTTATAGAAATAGGAAAAGCATCGGGGAATTAATGATCATTCTAGATACCAACACTCTACCCAGTCAGGAGATGACTTCTCTGTCCAACTTGGGTTCCACCTCATTGTAACAGTGAGGAACAGCCAGATCAAAACTTGCCGACTCAAGCAATCTCATCTGAAATGTTGTCCTACAGCCATTGATGGAATTTGTAAATCATTTCAAAGGTTAAAACGAGAAGGAACTTATTTCCAGGAATCTCAAACACAGTACGCCAGTTTTACTGTCTCCGTACAGATATTTAAGAAGTGGAGCGAGGGATTGAATCGACCATCCTTCCTACTCAGACTGTGGGGAGGGATTTATTCGGTCATCTGACCAACTGGCACGCCCGTCATTTTACACAGGAGAAAGGCCGTTCACCTTCTCAGACAGTGGGAATAGATACACTCGGTCATCTCAACTGAAGGTACATCAGCAAGTCCACACTGTGCAAGGCCATTCACCTGTTCCGTGTGTGAGAAAGGATTCAATCGGTCTTCCCACCTGCCGACACACCAGTCAGTTCACACCGGGCAGAGGCTGGTGATCTGCTGAATTTGTGGGAAAGGATTCACTCAATCATCTGAAGTAATGGCACACCATCGGGTTCACACTGGGGAGAAGCTCTTCATTTGTTCAGAATGTGGGAAGCTATTCACTCGATCTTCCACCCTACAGATACATCAGCGAGTTCACACCGGGGAGAAGCCATTCACCTGCTCATTCTGTGGTGAGAGGTGCAGTCAGTCATCCAACCTACGGAGTCACTTGCGAGTTCACACTGGGGAGAAGCCGTTCACCTGCTCAGTCTGTGGGAAGGGATTCAGTAAGTCATCCAACCTACAGAGTCATCAGCGAGTTCACACTGGGGAGAAGCCATTCACCTGCTCAGTCTGTGGTGAGAGGTTCAGTCAGTCATCCAACCTACGGAGTCACTTGCGAGTTCACACTGGGGAGAAGCCGTTCACCTGCTCAGTCTGTGGGAAGGGATTCAGTAAGTCATCCAACCTACAGAGTCATCAGCGAGTTCACACTGGGGAGAAGCCATTCACCTGCTCAGTCTGTGGCAAAGAATTCACTCAGTCATCCCACCTACAGATTCATCAGCGAGTTCACACTGGGGAGAAGCCATTCACCTGCTCAGTCTGTGGGAAGTGATTCAGTCAGTCATCCAACCTACGGAGTCACTTGCGAGTTCACACTGGGGAGAAGCCGTTCACCTGCTCAGTCTGTGGGAAGGGATTCAGTAAGTCATCCACCCTACAGAGACACCAGCGAGTTCACACTGGGGAGAAGCCGTTCACCTGCTCAGTCTGTGGGAAGGGATTCAGTAAGTCATCCACCCTACAGAGTCACCAGCGAGCTCACACTGGGGAGAAGCCGTTCACCTGCTCAGAATGAGGGAAGTGATTCACTCGGTCATCCCAAGTACTGGCACATCAGTCAGATCACAATGGGGAGTGACCGTTGTTATGAATCCCTAGATTTCGTTTGAAGTTGACTGTCATTTTAAGAGAGAGAAATTAAAAAGTTAAATCAGTTTGACTTGCAGCTTCTTTACATCACTCGCAGCTTGTTTAGTTTTAACCGAGGACACAGACACTCAGAGTCAGACGGAGACGAAGACGGAAAAATGGGAAGATCAAAACAAGGGAAGTGGCGGCCAAGGGTCACTGATCGCAACATTCCTATGCCCACAAGGGTGAGTTAATTATCGATTCAGCGTACTCAAATGTGTGGTTGTCAACTCGTTTGATCCGTAGGAGTGGATCTGATTTGGGGTATCCTGTGAAGACCACTGATGTGTTAACCCTTGCCTGGGTGTGGTGTGGTAATTCACTTGAAGACGATACCCCTTGTGACAAGTGACTTTCCGTGATAATTCGTATGTAGATTTGTAATGATGACGGATAGAATTTACAGCAACTGTTGTCTTGTTTTACCACCATGAAACCTGTGGAATTCGACATAATTGCCTTCTCTCAACATTTACGCTGGATTACAAATATCTCTCTCATCACCTATTCCGTGGTTGAACTGAACTTTCATACTTTGCCATCTCAAGACTCCAAGCCTTGTTTCTCCCGAACTCAATAGTCTGGGAGTTATAGTTACACACATATATACACATAACACATTTGTTTATCTTGTTTAAGTTACTATATTATAAGTAGATTCTAATAAAGATGGTTTTAACATCAAAAACAGACTCCATGTGGAGCCTATTGCCGGTGTTCGTTTCTAAAGCGTTACAATTCATAACAAAATTTGGAGCTGCGTCTGGGATATGAACAGATTTGGGGGCGTGGTCATTAATTATCGATTTCATTGGGGAAATTCCTTTTTGATTTATTTGTGTGTGGAAAATCAGTAGCAACGGATGTTGATAGATGTCTCGAAGTGCCAGGCACTGGAGGACGCGAGAAGGGTTGAGTTGCTACGTATTGCTAGAAGGTTAAAACTTGCTAAGGGGAAATCGACAATAGGGAGGGCACAGATGCAGAGTGTAGTAGCTGAACATTATGTATCTGAGGGTGTGTTTAAAATGGAAGAGTTGGAGGTGTTCCTTGAAAGTAAACCTCGTGAGCTTGAGCTCCAGTACGTGAAAAAAATTAAATGTGGAGGCTGCGGAAAGGCAGAGGCAGTTCCAACTGGAAAAGATAGAGAGATTGCAGCAAAGGGGTCTAGTGTTAGACTCTGGTGATAAGTTTAAGGCCAGTCGGGAAGTTAAATTGGTACCTCCATTTGACGAGGTAGAGGTTGATAAATACTTTCAGCATTTTGAGAAGGTTGCTCAGAGTTTAAAGTGGCGAAAATAGGGTTGCCCTATTCTCTTACAAAGTGTAATTAAGGGGAAGGCTCAGCAAGCCTATTCTGCTTTGACAGTTGATGAAGCAGCTGATTATGACATTGTGAAACAGTCTGTGCTCAAAGCTTACGAGTTTTTCCCAGAATCATACAGGCAAAAGTTTAGAAATTTGAGGAAGTCTGTGAACTAAACTTATATGGAACTTGCTTATGAGAAGTTTGTGTGTTTTAACTGCTGGTGCACATATAAAAAATATAAATGATAATTTTAACAGCTTGTAAGAGTTGGTTTTAATTGAGGAATTCAGAGGGTGCGTGCCTGATGACATAAAGAGATATTTAGATGAAAAGGATGCTGCCACTTTGCAGGAGCCTGCTGGATGAGCAGATGAGTTTGTTTTTACTCATAAGGTTAAATTTATTCCGAATAAGAGCTTCCAAAAGAGTAGCAGTGCTCAACAGTGTAATCCAGAAATTAAAACTGGGACTAGTGACAAGAGTAAGAATGAAGGGAAGCAGTTGAAGGAGAAATATTCTCATGTTACTTGTTACTATTGTAAGAAAGCTGCTCATATGATGGCTAATTGTTGCCTCCTGGGGAAGAAAAAAGGAAAAGGAGGCAGTCCCGAATGCCTGTGATCAGTATGTTGAAGCACCTGTAAACCCACAGGGTTCTGAACATTCTGTTTGAGGCTCAAGTAAGGAAAAAGGGAAATGAGGCAGTCCCGAATGCCAGTGATCAGTCTGTTGAAGCACCTGTAAACCCACAGGGTTCTGAACATTCTGTTGAGGTTCAGATAGGAAAAAGGAAAAGGAGGCAGTCCCGAATGCCAGTGATCAGTCTGTTGAAGCACCTGTAAACCCACAGGGCTCTGAACATTCTGTTTGAGGCTCAGATAAGGAAAAAGGAAAAGGAGTCAGTCCCGAATGCCTGTGTTCAGTATGTTGAAGCACCTGTAAACCCACAGGGTTCTGAACATTCTGTTGAGGCTCAGATAAGGAAAAAGGAAAAGGAGGCAGTCCCGAATGCCTGTGATCAGTCTGTTGAAGCACCAGTAAACCCACAGGGTTCTGAACATTCTGTTGAGGCTCAGATAAGGAAAAAGGAAAAGGAGGCAGTCCCGAATGCCTGTGATCAGTCTGTTGAAGCACCAGTAAACCCACAGGGTTCTGAACATTCTGTTGAGGCTCAGATAAGGATTTGAGAGGTCTGACCCCGTTAAGAAGAGATTCGATCATTTTACGTCAGATGGGATTGTATTATTAAAGGAAGGGTCAACCCCGGTACCACTGAAAATTGTTTGAGATACAGGGGCTTCTCAGTCACTTATATGAGACAGCATTCCAAAGTTTGGTGATGAGACTGAAACAGGTGAGGTAAATCTTATTAAAGGCATTGTGGTTTCTGTTCCATTGTACAAAGTAACTTTACAGTCAGGGTTGGTTTCGGGACCTGATAAAATCGGATTGTGCTCCAGTTTACCGGTGGAAGATGTTACTTGGCTGTTCGAGAATGACCTGGCAGATGATAAAGTTGTTCCTGCATTGCTGTTGACAACTAAGCCAACCACTGATGACCCACAGATGGATTTTAACATTTATCCTTCCTGCGCAGGAACTCGAAGTATGGTTAAAATGTCTGCCGACACAGACGGTACTGTGCAGCAAGATTCTGATACCCATGATAGCCAAAATCGGGATGCAGGTTATGGTGAATGTCAGGGACTTTTCTGCCTTCATTGTTTCAACAGGATTCAGGTAGTAAGTCTGATGAGAAAGATTTATCCCTGTCTAGGAAGGTGTTTATAGCAGAACAGAACCGAGACCCTGTGATTGAAGCTTTAAAAGAAACAGCTCTCTCAGATAATGAGATTAAGAAAGTGACAGTGGGGTATTATATCATTATGGAGTGATAATGAGGAAGTGGAGACCTCCTGCTATACCAGCGAGTGAGGAATGGGCAATTGTTCACAAAGTTGTAGTTCCTAAAGTTTATATGGCTGAAATTTTAACTTTGGACCACAGTATGCCCTTAGGTGGCCATATTGGAATGAATATAACTGTAAAAAGGTTTATGAAATAATTGTACTGGCCTAATTTGAGGAAAGATGTGACCTTTTTCAAACCTGTCACACTTGTCCATTTGTGGGTAAACCCCACCAGGTCACCCCAGTGGCCCCACTGTAGTCTATACCTGCATTCGGTGAACCCTTTTCTAAAGTTATAGTGGATTGTGTTGGCCCATTGCCAAAGACTAAAGCTGGCCATCAGTAACTACACAGTATTATGTATACTGCCTCCAGATTCCCAGAGGCAATACCTCTCAGAAATATTCAAGCTAAAACTGTAGCGAAAGTTCTAACCAAGTTGTTTTTTTTTTACCATTTCTGGATTGCCTAAAGAAATCCAGTCTGATCAAGAAAGTAATTTTACACCTGGATTATTTCAGTAGGTAGTTTATGAACTAGGAGCTGAACAAATAACATCATCTGTGCACCATCTGGAATCACAAGGGCTGTAGAAAGTTTTCATTCTACACTCAAAACAATGTTTAAGACATACTGTGTTGAAAATGGAAAGACTGGGATGAAGGAATATATTTGCTTTTGTTCTCAGGAAGAGAGTCGGTACAGGATCGCTGGGCTTTAGTTCACTTGAACTGTTTGGTTGTAGACTGACGGGACCTTTGACCTTGTTAAAGGAACAGTGGATTGATGGGGATGTACATGTTAACTTGTTAGACTATGTTTTGAAGTTCAATAATAAACTACACTAAGCGTGTAGTCTCGTGAGCCAAAACTTAAAGATTTCTCAAAACAAAATGAAGTGTTGGTTTGATAAGCGGGCTTGCGAAAGAAAATACCAGGTGGGGGATATCTTATCTTACCTCCAATGTTGACGAATCCACTCCAGGTGAAATTCAATGGACCGTATGAAATAGGCTCTCAAATTAATGATGCGAATTCTGTTATTAAAACACCCGACTGACGTAACTAATACAAGTTGTACACATAAATATGATAAAGCCTTAATTTGACAAACAGGCACCATCTGTGAGTGTTGTTGTCAAAACATATGCATCTGGTAACCCTGAGAATGAAACAATTGACTCGTCTGAGACTTTTCACAAGCCAAACATGGTCCCAGTTAGGCTAATGAACTCGGTTGTTCCAGAAAACATTGATAACAAGTTGGGTCATCTGCAGCAAAAGCAACAACAACAGGTGACGGAATTAATTCTGAAGTTTAAAGATTTATTTCCTGATATTCCCAAGCAAACCACGGTCGCAGTACATGATGTAGATATTGGTCAAGCCAAACCGATTAAACAACACCCATATCGCATGACCGTAGAAAAGTGTAAATTAGCAGAGCAAGAAATTGAAAATATGCTGGCAAATGGTATTATTAATCATTCAGCATTCGATTGGAGCTCACCTTGCATTGTTGTGCACAAACCTGATGGTAGTGTTAGATTTTGCACTGATTATAGGAAGGTAAATGCAGCAACAAAAAGAGATGCCTATCCTATCCCTAGGGTGGAAGATTGCATCGATAAAGTTGGAAAAGCTAAATTTCCAACAAAGATTGATCTGTTGAAAGGGTATTGGTGTGTTCCATTGATACAGAGAGGTGGAGAAATTTCTGCGTTTGTGACAGCACCTGGGTTGTATGAATACAATGTTTTACCTTTTGGAAGGAAAAATGCTCCAAGAACATTCCAGAGAATGATTGATTTTGTAATTCGAAGATTAGAGCACACAGATGCCAATATTGATGACTTAGTCACAGGGAGTGGCACTTGGGAAGAGCATATCTCTGCAGTATAAAAGCTGTTTGACAGGCTTTCCCAGGCCAGCCCTACAGGTAACTTGGCTAAGAGTGAATTTTGCCATGCCACTGTGACCTATCTTGGCTATGTTGTAGCTCAAGGCAAGTGGGCTCCTGTTCAGGCAAAAGTCCAGGCAATTTCTCAAGTTCCTATTCTGACTGGTAAGAAGGCTCTTAGAAGGTTTTTGGGAATGGATGGATATTATCGTAAGTTCTGTAAGAACTTTGCTGATATCGCTCTTCCTCTGACTAATCTCCTCTAGAAGGGTGAAAAGTTTCTTCGGAGCGAACCTCGTCAGTAGGCATTTGATCGATTGAATGCCGTTTTTATGTTATTCACCTCTGTTCTGACTTTACAAAGCCATTTTCTGTAGCTGTGGACGCCACTGATGAAGCTGCCGGGGCAGTGTTATTACAAAAAGATGATGATGATGTTGAACATCCTATAGCTTACCTTTCGAAAAAATTCAATGAGCATCAAAGAAATTATTCCACCTTAGCGGGTTATTTTTGACATTTAAGAAAAACCTGGACAGGTATATGGATGAGAGCCGTTTGGGTTGATATGGCCCAGGCGCAGGTCAGTGGGACTAGGCAGAAAAATGGTTCGGCACAGCCAAGAAGGACCAAAAGGCCTGTTTCTATGCTTTAATGTTCTATGGTTCTTAGAGAAAGAGTTGTTGTCACTCATCTTGACTTTGCGGCATTTCGATGTCTGTGTTTGTCCTGAGAAGAAACCTCTTGCAGTTTATACTGATCATAATCTGTTGGTGTTTTTGATTCAAGTAATGGGCAAAACCAGATGATTGTTAAACTAGAGTCTGATTTTGCAAGAATATGGTATTGTGATAACGCATATGAAAAGCACGGACAATATCGTTGCCGATTGTCTTTCCAGATAAATGTTTTCTGTGAGGGGAAGTGTTATGAATCCCTAAGTTTCGTTTGCTGTGGACTGTCACTTTAAGAGAGTGCCTGAGTGAGGTGGGGACTAACAATGACGTCAGCCGCTGACTTTCTCAGCTCACTTTTGATTTTTACAGAGAGAGAGCTCAAGGAGGCGGGACTCTTTGACTTGCAGCTTGTTTACATTACTCGCAGCTTGTTTCGTTTTAAGCGAGGACACAGACACTCACAGTCAGAAGGACGCAAAGAAAGAGAACAAAAGGATTTGGACAAGGAAGCTAGTGGCCAAGGGTCACTGTTTGGAACTCTCCTGTGCCCACAAGGGTGGTTTGATTATCGATCCAGTGCACATCGAATGTGCGCCTGTCACCCCGAATAATCCACAGGAGTGGATTTTGTTTGGGGAATCCTATGGCGACCACTTACGTGTTAACCCTTGCCTGGGTATGTGGTGTGGCGATTCACTTGAAGACGATATCCCCTAGGAAATCTGAAATTCAAACAACAACACAAACAAAATGCTGGTGGAACACAGCAGGCCAGGCTGCATATATAGGGTGAAGCGCTGCCGACGTTTCGGGCAGAGACCCTTCGTCAGGACAAACCGAAAGGAAAGATAGTAAGAGATTTGAAAGTAGTGGGGTGAGGGGGAAATGCGAAATGATAGGAGAAGACCGGAAGTGGTGGGATGAAGCTAAAAGCTGGAAAGGTGATTGGTGAAAGTGATACAGAGCTGGAGAAGGGAAAGAATCATGGAACGGGAGGCCTCTGGAGAAAGAAAGGGGGGGGGGCAGATGGAGAACTGGTAATCAACTAAATATGTCTGGGACAGGGTAAGAAGGGGAGGTGGAGCATTAATGGAAGTTAGAGAAGTCAATGTTCATCCCATCAGGTTGGAGGCTACCCAGCCGGTAGATAAGGTGTTGTTCCTCCAACCTGAGTTTGGATTCATTTTGACAATAGAGGAGCGCATAGATAGACATATCAGAATGGGAATGGGACGTGTAATTAAAATGTCTAACTTCCGTTAATGCTCCTCCTCCCCTTGTTACCCTATCCCTGATATATTTAGTTGATTACCTGCTCTCCATCTGCCCCCCCCCTTTCTCCCGAGGCCTCCTGTTCCATGATCCTTTCCCTTCTCCAGCTCTGTATCACTTTCGCCAATCACCTTTCCAGCTCTTAGCTTCATCCCACCTCCTCCGGTCTTCTCCTATCATTTCTCATTTCCCCCTCCCCCCACGACTTTCAAATCTCTTACTATTTTCCCTTTGGGTTAGTCCTGCCGAAGGGTCTCGGCCCGAAACTTCGACAGCGCTTCTCCCTATAGATGCTGCCTGGCCTGCTGTGTTCCACCAGCATTTTGTGTGCGTTGTTGATCCCTGTGACAAGTCACTTTCGATTATCATTCGTATGTGGATTTGGAACGGCTGTTCACCTACTGTGAATTTGGGAAGCGATTCGCTTATTCATCTAATCTTATGTAACTCTCGCTTCGGCTGGCAGCTTAAAATAGGAGGTGATAGTCCCCTCCCCACCCAGCCAAACTTCAGAAATCTCATTTGGGTGGATGCTGCGTGATGTGTCCCCTGTTACAAATCAGTACTGTACCCCGAAATAACAAATGGTACACAACATTTGATTAAACAATTGAGCTTTATAATTCTTACTTTGACTGAGGCAAAGATGTACAGTGTATCGGTAAAGTTTCCTGTAACATTTGACTTCATTGTGAAGTCTTATCTTGCACCTTCTATCTCACTGAGTTTTCCAAGAATCAGTTTCTGTTTGCTAGAACGACACAAGGTTTAATTGAATGCAGCACCTGGTGGGTTAAGAGTTATAAGCTACGATCGTAGGGCATGGCAGGATAGATTCTAGCATTTTGTTACGAACAGTAACACTTTAGAAACGAACCAGCAGGAACAGACTGCACCTGGAGTCTGGTTTTAGAAACATAGAAACATAGAAAATAGGTGTAGAGGTAGGCCATTCGGCCCTTCGAGCCTGCACCGCCATTCAGTATGATCATGGCTGATCATCCAAATCAGAACCCTGTACCTGCTTTCTCTCCATACCCCCGATCCCTTTAGCCACAACGGCCACATCTAACTTCCTCCAATTCAGCCAATGAACCGGCCTCAACTGTTTCCTGTGGCAGAGAATTCCACAAAGTCACCACTCGCTCTGTGAAGAAGTTTTTCCTCATCTCGGTCCTAAAAGGCTTCCAATTTATCCTTAAACTGTGACCCCTCATTCTGGACTTCCCCAACATCGGAAACAATCTTCCTGCATTTAGCCTGTCCATTCCCTTTAGAATTTTATATGTTTCAATAAGATTCCCCCTCAATCTTCTAAATTCCAGTGAGTATAAGCCTAGTCGATCCAGTCTTTCTTTATATGAAAGTCCTGCCATCCCAGTAATCAATCTGGTGAACCTTCTCTGTACTCCCTCTATGGCAAGAATGTCTTTCCTCAGATTAGGGGACCAAAACTGCACACAATATTCTAGGTGCGGTCTCACCAAGGCCTTGTACAACTGCAGTAGAACCTCCCTGCTCCTGTACTCAAATCCTTTGGCTGTGAATGCCAACATACCATTTGCCTTTTTCACTGCCTGCTGTACCTGCATGCCCACCTTCAATGACTGGTGTAGAATGACACCCAGGTCTCGTTGCACCTCCCCTTTTCCTAATCGGCCACCGTTCAGATAATAATCTGTTTTCATATTTTTGCAACCAAAGTGGATAACCTCACATTTATCCACATTCAATTGCATCTGCCATGAATTTGCCCACTCACCTAACCTATCCAAGTCACCCTGCATCCTCTTACCATCCTCCTCACAGCTAACACCGCCGCCCAGCTTCATGTCATCCGCAAACTTGGAGTTGCTGCATTTAATTCCCTCGTCTAAATCATTAATATATATTGTAAACAACTGGGGTCCCAGCACTGAGCATTGCGGTACCCCACTAGCCCCTGCCTGCCATTCTGAAAAAGTCCCATTTACTCCCACTCTTTGCTTCCTGTCTGCCAACCAATTCTCTATCCACATCAATACCATACCCCCAATACCGTGTGCTTGAAGTTTGCACACTAATCTCCTTGTGGGACCTTGTCAAAAGCCTTTTGAAATCTAAATATACCACATCCACTGGCTCTCTCCTATCCACTCTACTAGTTACATCTTTAAAAAATTCTATAAGATTCGTCAGACATGATTTTCCTTTCACAAATCCATGCTGACTTTATCCGGTGATTTCACCTCTTTCCAGGTGTGCTGTTATCACATCTTTGAAAACCGACTCGAGCATTTTCCCCACACCCGACGTCAGACTAACCTGTCTATAATTCCCCGGTTTTTCTCTCCCTCCTTTTTTAAAAAGTGGGGTTAAATTAGCCACCCTCCAATCCTCAGGAACTAATCCAGAATCTAAGGAGTTTTGAAAAATTATCACTACTGCATTCACTATTTCTTGGGCTATTTCCTTAAGCACTCTGGGATGCAGACCATCTGGCCCTGGGGATTTATCTGCCTTTAATCCCTTCAATTTACCTAACACCACTTCCCTACTAACATGTATTTCCCTCAGTTCCTCCATCTCACTGGACCCTCGGTCCCTTACTATTTCCGGAAGATTATTTATGTCCTCCTTAGTGAAGACAGAACCAAAGAAGCTATTCAATTTGTCTGCCATGTCCTTGTTCCCCATGATCAATTCACCTGTTTCTGACTGTAAAGGACCTACATTTGTCTTGACCAATCTTTTTCTTTTCACATATCTGTAAAAGCTTTTACAGTCAGTTTTTATGTTCCCTGCCAGCTTTCTCTCATAATCTTTTTTCCCTTTCCTAATTAAGCCCTTTGTCCTCCTCTGCTGGTCTCTGAATTTCTGCCAGTCCTCAGGTGCGCCGCTTTTTTTTTTTTTGCTAATTTATATGTTTCTTCTTTGGACTTGATACTATCCCCAATTTCCCTTGTCAGCCACGGGTGCACTACCTTCCCTGGTTTATTCTTTTGCCAAACTGAGATGAATAATTGTTGTAGTATATCCATGCGATCTTTAAATGCTTGCCATTGCATATCCACCGTCAACCCTTTAAGTATCATTTGCCAGTCTATCTTAGCTAATTCACGTCTCATACCTTCAAAGTTACCCTTCTTTAAGTTCAGAACTTTTGTTTCTGAATTAACTATGTCAATCTCCATCTTAATGAAGAATTCCACCATATTAAGATCACTCTTACCCAAGGGGCCTCGCACGAAAAAATTGCTAACTAACCCTTCCTCATTGCTCAATACCCAATCTAGAATGGCCTGCTCTCTAGTTGGTTCCTCAACATCTTGGTTCATGAAAACCATCCCGCATACATTCCAATAAATCCTCTTCCTCAGGACCCTTACCAATTTGGTTCACCCAATATACATGTAGATTGACGTCACCCATTATAACTACTGTTCCTTTATTGCACGCATTTCTAATTTCCTGTTTAATGCCATCCCCAACCTCACTACTACTGTTAGGTGGCCTGTACACAACTCCCACCAGCGTTTTCTGCCCCTTAGTGTTATGCAGCTCTACCCATATCGATTCCACATCCTCCAGGCTAATGTCCTTCCTTTCTATTGCGTTAATCTCCTCTCTAACCAACAATGCTACCCCACCTCCTTTTCTTTCCTGTCTATCCCTCCTGAATATTGAATATCCCTGGATGTTGACCTCCCATCCTTGGTCACCCTGGAGCCATGTCTCTGTGATCCCAACTATATCGTATTCATTAATAACTATCTGCACATTCAATTCATCCACCTTGTTACGAATGCTCCTCTCATTGACACACAAAGCCTTCAGGCTTGTTTTCACAACACTCCTAGCCCTTATACAATTATGTTGAAAAGTGGCTCTTGTTGCTTTTTGCCCTGGATTTGCCTGCCTGCCATTTTTACTTTTCACCTTACTACTTTTTGCTTCTACCCTCATTTTACACACCTCTGTCTCTCTGCACCTGTTCCCATCCCCCTGCCACGTTAGTTTAAGTCCTCCTGAACAGCAGTAGCAAACGCTCCCCTAGGACATTGGTTCCAGTCCAGCCCAGGCGCAGACATACCGGTCCCACCTCCCCCAGAACAGGTTCCAATGCCCCAAAAATTTGAATCCCTCCCCCTTGCACCACTTTTCAAGCCACGTAGTCATCTGAAATATCGTCCTATTTCTGCTCTGACTAGCACGTTTTTGATGTTAAAAGCACTATCTTCATTAGTATCTACTTACAATATAGTAACTTAAGCAAGATATGTGTGTATATGCATGTGTAAATATAACTCCCAAACTATTGAGCTCAGTGGTGGGTGGGGGGGAGGGGAACAAGGCTTAGAGTCTTGAGATGGTAAAGTATGAAAGTGTAGTTCATTCATGGAATAAGGGATGGGAGAGAGATATTTGTAATCCAGGGCAAATACAGAGAGAAGACAAATACGTTGAATTCCATAGGTTCCACGGTGGTAAAATGAGAGAACAGTCGCCGTAGATTTTATCCGTCGCCTTTCCAAATCCACATACAAATTATCACCGAAAGTGACATGTCACAGGGATCAACAACACACACAAAATGCTGGTGGAACACAGCAGGCCAGGCAGCATCTATAGGGAGAAGCGCTGTCGAAGTTTCGGGCCGAGACCCTTCGTCAGGACTAACCTAAAGGGAAAATAGTAAGAGATTTGAAAGTCGTGGGGGGAACGGGCAATGAGAAATGATAGGAGAAGACTGGAGGGGGTGGGATGAAACTAAGAGCTGGAAAGGTGATTGGCAAAAGTAATACAGAGCTGGATAAGGGAAAGGATCATGGGACGGGGGGCCTCAGGAGTAAGAAAGGTGGGGGGGGGACACCAGAGGGAGATGGAGAACAGGCAAAAAACTAAATATGTCAGGGATGGGGTAAGAAGGGAAAGAGGGGCATTAACGGAAGTTAGAGGTCAATGTTCATGCCATCGTGTTGGAGGCTACCCAACCGATTATAAGGTATTGTTCCTCCAACCTGAGTTTGGATTCATTTTGACAATAGAGGAGGCCATGGATAGACATATCAGAATGGGAATGGGACGTGTAATTAAAATGTCTTTCTGTTAATGTCCCTCCTCCCCTTCTTACCCAATCTGTGACACGTTTAGTTGTTTACCTGTTCTCCATCTACCCCCCTCTTTCTTTCTCCCGAATCCTCCAATCCCATGATCCTTTCCCTTCTCCAGCTCTGTATCACTTTCGCCAATCACTTTCCAGCTCTTAGCTTCATCCCACCCCTCCAGTCTTCTCCTATCATTTCGCAATTCCCCTCCCCCCACTACTTTCAAATCTCTTACTATCTTACCTTTCGGTTTGTCCTGACGAAGGGTCTCGGCCCGAAACGTAGACAGCGCTTCTCCCTATACATGCTGCCTGGCCTGCTGTGTTCCACCAGCATTTTGTGTGTGTTGTTGTTTGAATTTCAGATTTCCTCGTGTTTCTCACAGGGATATCGTCTTCAAGTGAATCGCCACAGCACATGCACAGGCAAGGTTTAACACATAAGTGGTCTCCACAGGATTCCCCAAACAAAATCCACTCCTGTGGATTATTCCTGGTGACAGGCGCACATTCGATGTGCACTGGATCGATAATCAAACCGCCCTTGTGGGCACAGGAGAGTTCCAAACAGTGACCCTTGGCCACTAGCTTCCTTGTCTAAATCCTTTTGTTCTCTTTCTTTGTCTCCTTCTGACTGTGAGTGTCTGTGTCCTCGCTTAAAACGAAACAAACTGCGAGTAATGTAAACAAGCTGCAAGCCAGACAGTCCCGCCTCCTTGAGCTCTCTCTCTCTGTAAAAATCGAAAGTGAGCTAAGAAAGTCAGCGGCTGACGTCATTGTTAGTCCCCACCTCACTCAGGCACTCTCTTAAAGTGACAGTCCACAGCAAACGATACAGAGAGATACATAACACTTCGCCCCCCACAAAGGAAATTTCTTTCTGAACTAAAAGAGAAAAATTTTAACTGCAAGCTACAGTATGTAAAATAATGCATGTATGGTTATCATGTAACACATTGCAGAATCGTATGCAAATACCAGATTCTGCTTCACTATTAAAACTGTAAGCTTTCATCTGGAAAGACAATCGGCAATGATATTGTCCGTGCTTTTCATATGCATTATCACAATACCATATTCTTGCAAAATCCGACACTAGTTTAACAATCATCTGGTTTTGCCCTTTACCTTAATCAAAAACACCAACAGTTTATGATCAGTATAAACTACAAGAGGTTTCTTCTCAGGACAAACATCAACATCAAAATGCCGCAAAGCCAAGATGAGTGACAACAACTCTTTCTCTAAGGACCATAGAACATTACAGCACAGAAACAGGCCTTTTGGCCCTTCTTGGCTGTGCCGAACTATTTTTCTGCCTAGTCCCACTCACCTGCAGTTGGGCCATATCCCTCCAAGCCCCTCTCATCCATATATCTGTCCAAGTTTTTCTTAAATGTCAAAAGTGAGCCCGCTAAGGTGGAATAATTTCTTTGATGCTGATTGAATTTTCTCGAAAAGTAAGCTACAGGATGTTTAACATCATCATCATCTTTCTGTAATAACACTGCCCCGGCAGCTTCATCACTGGCATCCACAACTATAGAAAATGGTTTTGTAAAGTCAGGTGCCCTGAGCACAGGTTAATGACATAAAAATGGCTTTCAATCGATCAAATGCCTCCTGACAAGGCTCGGTACAAACAAACTTTTGACCCCTCTTCAGGACATTAGTCAGAGGAAGAGCGATATCAGTAAAGTTCTTGCTGAACTTTATCCAACCATTCCCAGAATCCTTCTAAGAGCCTTCTTACCAGTCGGAATAAGAACTTCAGAAATTGCCTGGACTTTTGCCGGAACAGGAGCCAACTTGCTTTGAGCTACAACATAGCCAAGATAAGTCACAGTGGCATGGCAAAATTCAAACTTAGCTAAATGTAAGGCTGGCCTGGGAAAGCCTGTCAAACAGCTTCTCTACTGCAGAGATATGCTCTTTCCAAGTGTCACCCCCTGTGACTAAGTCATCAATATAGCCATCTGTGTGTTCTAACCCTCGAATTACAGAATCAAACGTTCTCTGAAATGATCCTGGACAATTTTTCCATTCCAAACGGCAAAACATTGTATTCATACAACCCAGAAGGTATCACAAACGCTGAAATTTCTCTACCTCTGTCCATCAATGGAACACACAAAAACCCTTTCAACAGATCAATCTTTGTTGGAAATTTAGCTTTTCCAGCTTTATCGATACAATCATCCACCCTAGGGATAGGATAGGCATCTGTTTTTGTTGCTGCATTTACCTTCCTATAACCAGTGCAAAATCTAATACTGCCATCAGGTCTGGGCACAATAACGGTGGGTGACTCCAATCTGATGCTGCAGGACTAATAATACCATTTTCCAGCATATTTTCAAATTCTTGCTCAGCCAATTTACTCTTTTCTACTTTCATACGATATTGGTGTTCTTTAATCGGTTTGGCTTGACCAATATCTACATCATGTACTACGACTGTGGTTTGCTTGGGAACATCAGGAAATAAATCTTTAAACTTCAGAATTAATTCCTTCAGCTGTTGTTGCTCTGGCTGCAAATGACCCAGCTTGTTATCATTTTTTTTTCCAGAACAACCGAGTTCATTAGCCTAACTGGGGTAACGTTTGGCTTGTGAAAAGTCTCAAGACAAGACAATTGTTTTATTCTCAGGGTTACCAGATTCATATGTTTTGACAGCAACACTCACAGATGGTGCCTGTTTGTCAAAATAAGGCTTTATCATATTTCTGTGTACAACCTGTGTTAGTTTACGCCAGTCGGGTGTTTTAATAACATAATTTACAACGTTAATTTGAGAGCCTATTTCATACGGTCCATTGAGTTTCACCTGGAGTGGATTCGTCAACATTGGAGATAAAGTAAGAAAAGATAAGATATCCCCCACCTGGTATTTTCGTTCGCAAGCCCGCTTATCAAACCAACACTTCAGTTTTTTTGGAGAAATGTTTAAGTTTTGTCTCACTAGACTACACGCTTGGTGTAGTTTTTATTGAACTTCAAAACATAGTCTAACAAGTTAACATGTACATCCCCATCAATCCACTGTTCTTTTAACATGTCAAAGGTCCCCTCAGTCTACAACCAAATAGTTCAAGTGAACTAAAGCCCAGTGATCCTGTACTGACTCTTACTGAGAACAAAAGCAAATATATTTCTTCATCCCAGTCTTTCCATTTTCAACACACTATGTCTTAATCATTGTTTTGAGTGTAGAATGAAAACTTTCTGCAGCCCTTGTGATTCCAGATGGTACGCAGATGATGTTATTTGTTCAGCTCCTAGTTCATAAATACCTACTGAAATAATCCAGGTGTAAAATTACTTTCTTGATCAGACTGGATTTCTTTAGGCAATCCAGAAAAAGTGAAAAAAAAAACAACTTGGTAAGAACTTTCGCTACAGTTTTAGCTTTAATATTTCTGAAAGGTATTGCCTCTGGGAATCTGGATGCAGTATACATAATACTTTGTAGTTACTGATGGCCAGGTTTAGGCTTCGGCAATGGGCCAACACAATCCACTATAACTTTAGAAAAGGGTTCACCGAATGCAGGTATAGACTACAGTGGGGCCACTGGGGTGACCTGGTGGGGTTTACCCACAAATGGACAAGTGTGACAGGTTTGCAAAAGGTCACATCTTTCCTGAAATTAAGCAAGTAAAATTATTTCGTAAACCTGTTTACAGTTATATTCACTCGAAAATGGCCACCTAAGGGCATACTGTGGGCCAAAGTTCAAATTTAATTCCTTTAAACTTTAGGAACTACAACTTGGTGAACAATTGCCCATTCCTCACTCTCTGGTATAGCAGGTGGCCTCCACTTCCTCATTATCACTCCATCCTTGAGATAATACCCTACTGGCACTTTCTTAATCTCATCATCTGAGAGATTTGTTTCTTTTAAAGCTTCAGTCTCACGGTCTCGGTTCTGTTCTGCTATAAACTCCTTCCTAGACAGGGATAAATATTTTTCATCAAACTTGCCACCTGAATCCTGTTGAAACAATGAAGGCAGAAAAGTCCCTGACAAGTCATCATAACCTGAATCCCGATTTTGGCTATCACGGGTATCAGAATCATGCTGCACAGAACCGTCTGCGTCGGCAGACTTTTTAACCATACTTCGAGTTACTGCGCAGGAAGGATAAATGTTAAAAATCCATCTGTGTGTCGTCAGTGGTTGGCTTAGTTGTCAACTACACTGCAGGAACTACTTTAACATCTGCCAGGTCATTCCCTAACAGCAAAGTAACATCTTCCACCGGTAAACTGGAGCACAATCCGATTTTAACAGGTCCCGAAACCAACCCTGACTGTAAAGTTACCTTGTACAATGGAACAGAAACCACACCGCCCCCAATCCCTTTAATAAGATTTACCTCACCTGTTTCAGTCTCATCACCAAACTTTGGAATGCTGTCTCATATAAGTGACTGAGAAGCCCCTGTATCTCAAACAATTTTCAGTGGTACCGAGGTTGATCCTTCCTTTAATAATACAATCCCATCTGACGTAAAATGATCGAATCTCATCTTAACTGGGTCAGACCTCTCAAATCCTTATCTGAGCCTCAACAGGATGTTCAGAACCCTGTGGGTTTACAGGTGCTTCAACAGACTGATCACAGGCATTCGGGACTGACTCATTTTCCTTTTTCCTATCAGAGCCTCAAACAGAATGTTCAGAACTTTATGAGTTAAAGCAAACTTATCTGCTAATCCAGCAGACTCCTGCAAAGTGGCAGCATCCTTTTCATCTAAATATCTCTTTATGTCATCAGGCACGCACCCTCTGAATTCTTCAATTAAAATCAACTCTTACAAACTGTTAAAATCATTTATATTTTTATATGTGCAACAGCAGCTAAACACAAAAACTGATCATAAGCAAGTTCCATATAAGTTTGGTTCACAGACTTCCTGAAATTTCTAAACTTCTGCCTGTATGCTTCTGGGACCAGCTCGTAAGCGTTGAGCACAACTTGTTTCACTATGTCATAATCAGCTGCTTCATCAACTGTCAAAGCAGAATAGGCTTGCTGAGCCTTTCCCTTAATTACACTTTGTAAGAGAATAGGCCAAACCTCTTTTGGCCACATTAAACTCTGAGCAGCCATCTGGAGGCACCAATTTAACTTCCTGACTGGCCTTAAACTTTTCACAAGAGTCTAACGTTTGACCCCTTTGCTGCAATCTCTCTATCCTTTCCAGCTCGAACTGCCTCTGCCTTTCCACAGCCTCCGCATTTAATTTTCTCACTTGTACTGGAGCTCAAGCTCACTAGGTTTACGTTCAGGAAACACCTCCAATTCCTCCACTTTAAACACACCCTCAGATACATAATGTTCGGCTATTACACTCCGCATCTGTGCCCTCCTCATTGTCGATTTCCCCTTAGCAAGTTTTAACCTTTTACCAATATGTAACAACTCGATCCTTCTGGCGTCCTCCAATGCCTGTCACTTCGAGACATTTATCAACATCCATTGCTACAGATTTTTCACACACAAATAAATCAAAAGGAATTTCCCCAATGAAATCGATAATTAATGACTACGCCCCCAAATCTGTTCATATCCCAGACGCAGGCCCAAATTTTGTTATGAATTTTAACGCTTTAGAAACGAACACCAGCAATAGGCTACACCTGGAGTCTGTTTTTAATGTTAGAACCAACTTTATTAGAATCTACTTATAATATAATAACTTAAACAAGATAAACAAATGTGTTATGTGTATATATGTGTGCAAATATAATATTGATTTCGGGAGAAACAAGGCTTGGCGTCTTGAGATGGCAAAGTATGAAAGTTCAGTTCAACCATGGAATAGGTGATGAGAGAGATATTTGTAATCCAGCGTAAATGTTGAGAGAAGGCAATTATGTTGAATTCCACAGGTTTCATGGTGGTAAAACGAGACAACAGTTGCTGTAAATTTTATCCGTCATCATTCCAAATCCACATACGAATTATCACGGAAAGTGACTTGTCACAAGGGGTATCGTCTTCAAGTGAATTACCCCACCACACCCAGGCAAGGGTTAATACATTAGTGGTCTTCACAGGATACCCCAAATCAGATCCACTCCTACGGATCAAACGAGGTGACAACCACACATTTGAGTACGCTGAATCGATAATTAACCCACCCTTGTGGGCATAGGAAAATTGCAATCAGTGACCCTTGGCCACTAGTTCCCTGGTTTTGATCCTTCCATTTTACCTACTTCGTCTCCGTCTGACTCTGAGTGTCTGTGTCCTCGGTTAAAACTAAACAAGCTGTAAGCGATGTAAACAAGCTGCAAGTCAAACTGATTTAACTTTTTTAATTTCTCTCTCTTAAACTGGCAGTCTACAGCAAACGAAATCTAGGGATTTATAACAACGGCAATTCCCCATTGTGAACTGACTGATGTGGCAGTAGGTGGGATGACTGAGTGAATCCTTTCCCTTATTCTGAGCAGGTGAACGGCTTCTCCCCAGTGTGAATTCGCTGGTGTCTCTGTAGGGTGGATGACTGAGTGAATCCTTTCCCACAGACTGAGCAGGTGAACGGCTTCTCCCCAGTGTGAACTCGCTGATGTCTCTGTAGGTGGTGTGATAGAGTGAATCCCTTCCCACAGACTGAGCAGGTGAATGGCCTCTCCCCGGTGTGAAATCGCTGATGACTCTGTAGGTTGGATGAATGACGGAATCCCTTCCCACAGACTGAGCAGGTGAACGGCTTCTCCCCAGTGTGAACTCGCAAGTGACTCCGTAGGTTGGATGACTGACTGAATCCCTTCCCACAGACTGAGCAGGTGAACGGCTTCTCCCCAGTGTGAACTCGCTGATGTACCTGTAGGGTGGAAGATCGAGTGAATCGCTTCCCACATTCTGAACAAATGAAGGGCTTCTCCCCAGTGTGAACTCTCTGGTGTCTCTGTAGGTCGGATGACCAAGTGAATCTCTTCCCACATTCTGAGCAGGTGAACGGCCTCTCTCCAGTGTGAACTCGCTGGTGTCTCTGTAGGTCGGATGACCGAGTGAATCGTTTCGCACATTCTGAGCAGGTGAATGGCCTCTCCCCAGTGTGTACCCGCTGGTGTGCCATTACGTCGGATGATTGAGTGAATCCTTTCCCACAAATTCAGCAGATCACCAGCCTTTGCCGACGTAAACTGACGGTGTGTCCGCAGGTGGGAAGACCAATTGAATCCTTTCTCACAAACAGAACAGGTGAATGGTCTTGTCCAGTGTGAACTTGCTGATGTACCTTCAGTTGAGATGACCGAGTGAATCTATTCCCACTGTCTGAGCAGGTGACCGGCCTTTCTCCTGTGTAAACTGACGGGCGTGCCAGTTAGTCAGATGACCGAATAAATCCCTCCCCACAGTCTTGAGTAGGAAGGATAGTCGATTGAATCCCTCGCTCCACTTCTTAAATACCTAGACAGAGACAGCAAAACTGGCGTGTTGTGTGTGAGATTCCTGGAGACAAATTCCTTCTCGTTTTAACCTGTGTAATGATTTACAAAGTCCATCAATGGCTGTAGGACAACATTTCAGATGAGATTGCTTGAGTCGTCAAGTTTTGATCTGGCTGTTCCTCACTGTTACAATGAGGTTGAACCCAAGTTCGACAGAGAAATCATCTCCTGACTGGGCAGAGTGCTGGTATCTGGAATGACCATTACTTTCCCGATGCTCTTCCTATTTCTATAAGAATGGGGCATTTCTGCCATCTGCAATTTGTACCCTGGCTCAGTTTGACTCTCTCCATTGGTATTATTCCCTCTTCCTCCTGAGCTGCATGGGTGCCTGGCCCTACAGTATCTGAAACACTCTTATGCAAATTGTCTTTCTTGACGTGCATCTGGGATTTTCTGTCACGTATTATTAACTTAAAGTTCCACAATTTTAACGCCATATAAAAAAATCCCTGCTGAGGTGAATGGTTGGTTTGCACAGCTGTTAAAAGGATTTAGAATGAATATTAGTATTACTTCAGGTTCTTGTGGAAAATTACAATACAGAAACAGGCCATTTGGGCCATTTGGTTTGTGCTAAACTAATTAAACTGCCCACTCCCACATCCCTACCATCCGGGTACCAACACAAACCTCTTAAATGTTGAAATTGAGCTCGCATGCACCACTTGTGCTGGCTGCTCATTCCACATCCGGATGACCGTCAGTGTGAAGAAGTTTCCCCTCATGTTCACCTTAACATTTCACCTTTCACTCTTAGCCCATGGCCCCTGGTTGTAGTCCCACCCAATCTCAGTGGTCAAATCCAGCTAAGAGGAGTAGGGGGCGACCATGGCTGACAAGGGAAGTCCAGGACAGTATAAAAATGAAAGAGAAGATGTATAACATAGCAAACATGAGAGGGAAGCGAGAGGATTGGGAAACTTTTAAAGAGCAACAGAAGATAACTAAAAAGGGAATACGGGGAGAAAATACTAAATTCTAAATTCTCCTTCTAAATTCCTGTGTATACAAGCCTGGCTTTCCCGGCTCCTGTTTGATTCTTACTGAGAGAGAGAGAGGGGCGGAACTATTTGACTATGCAGCGTGTTTACACTTGCTTACAGCTTGTGTTTACATAGCTCACAGTTTGTTTTATTTAAGCAAGGACAGTCACAAACACTGTCAGCCAGAGAGAAAGAAAGAAGATGGAAAGTTCGAAACAAAGGGCCTAGTGGCCAAAGGTCACTGTCTGGAATCTCCTGTGCCCACAAGGTGGGTTGACTATTGATCCAGCGTATACCGAATGTGTGATTGTCACTTTGTTTGATCCATAGGAGTGGATCTGTTGGTTTGGGAGTATCCTGTGAGGACCACTTGTGCTAACCCTTGCCTGGGTGTGGTAATTCACTTGAAGAGGTACCCCTGTGACCAATCACTGTTGGTGATAATTCGTATAATCCATCTGGGGATTTTGTTGAAGTATCTCGTGGCTACCACTTTTGTTAACCCTTAGCTGGATTCGGGTGTGTTATGCGGTATCCACTTGTGAGAAGGGATATTCTGTGGAAATCACTGTCGGTAATACTTTGTGTGTTGGATCTGGATTGGGAGTACCTTGCCGAATCTATCCGTGTGTTAACCCTTGCTTCGGTGGTAGATCCTTCTGAAGACAGTACGCCTGTGATAAGCTACTTTTGGAGATAATTCTTATGTGGATTTAGAACGACGACGGATAAGACCTACGGCGACTGTTATCTTGTTTTACCACTGTGGAATTTGTGGAATTCAACGTAATTGCCTTCTGTCGACATTCACCTTGGATTACAAATACCTCTCTCTCGTCATTGATTCCGTGGATCAACTGAATTTCATACTTTACCATCTCAAGACTTTAAGCTTGGTATTCCCTGAGCTCAGTGGTTTGGGAGTTATATTTACACATATGTGTACTCGTAACATTTTTAGCTTTTGATTATTTTGCTTAATTTGTTATATTATAAGTAGATACGAATTAAGACAGTGGTTTTAACATCAAAAGCACACTCCAGGTGTGGTCTATTGCTGCTGGTTCATTTAAACCGTTACAGGAATATAACAGAGGTGTTCGTGTTTATGTATTTATGGGGGCCACCATGTTAACATCTTTCTGTCTGTCTGTCACACCTTGCCAAACTGGTAGAACTAGGGGCCTGTTGGGTAAAACTATGATTCCAATGTCAGTAATCCTGCTCAACCAGAGTGAGGAACTCTCAGCCTGGCCTTCCTCAAATAACACCTGGGGAAGAGAGTGAGGAACTGTGGTCCAGTCAGAGAGGACTGTGGCTGTCCGTGTTTTGAGGGATGGTATCGCAGGCCCCCACCAAACTGAACTTCCTACACTGGGAAACATGCATCCTGGCCATAACTGCAGGTGCCCAGCAGCCGAGAGGAATAACTGAGACTGAGCGATTTTGGATGATCGCTTTTCTCTCCTATGGAGTAGCCAGGAATTCACGAGAGATAATCACTTTGGCTACAAGCACTTGAGGAGCTGGCCACAATACTGCAGGGGCCCTGACAGAAACACAGGCCCAAATAACAGAAATATCCACTGAAATGATTGCAATCCGGCAAACAGTCGTATAGAATCGTACAGCTTTAGATTTTATCCCAGCTGAGAAAGGGCAACCTGTGCTATTATTGACACAGAATGCTGCACCTATATCCCTGATGAGTCTACTAACGTTACATCCCTCTCCAAGCACACTGCCAAGGAGACTGACAGCATCAAGAGAGTAGGGCAGGATTTACACGGGTTCACCGAAGGGTCGAAATGCTGATCTTCGAAGACCTGTCGGTAATAGGTGAGGCATGATATTGCATTATGTCCAAATGGTTGTACATATCATTGTTATAATTACTGATGAATGCCGTTTTTACCCACTGAGAAGTTAATGCTGTACTTGGTTGCTTTCTCTGTAAAAGGTTACTGCTTTGTTGATCATGTAATGATCTAAAGGAGGGAATGATAAAGTATGTAAAAGGGTTAACTCTACATTAAAAATAGCAGCCTGTTTTTCTGAAAGAAACTTCTGATGATCAACCAATGTGTTAAGCCGTGCTGAGCCATATTTCTTCTTCAGGGTAGCTAGCTCGGGTTTCAGGATGCTTATCTCCTTGTGCACTCATGTGTAGAGATAGGACAGCTTCTGTCTGTTCTGTGTGTGTAAGCCATTATGACTGTTTTGTAATTTGTATTTAGGGTCTGTCATGTAGTAAATAATTTTGGCTCCAGCCTGTCTTGTGTGGGGAGTATCTGGACAGATATATCTGTGGTGTAAGGGGAATTAGTGAATTGGGTGGGAGCATTCACAGACTGTTCCTGTCTGAGTGACTAAGGAAGTAAGTCCCGCTCGGAGTGGATAGTTCAAAGGTTAATTTATTATCAAAGCAGGTATCCATAAATAACGCTGAGTTTTCTTCTTCTCCAGAGAACAACGGAACAAAGAAAACAGGAAATATGTTCAGAGAGAAAAAAAATGAAACTCCCTCCCCACCCCCTGAATCAAAAAGGACGGCATCCCGATCATCAACCCCCAAAACCCACCCTTCCCGCACAAAAGGGAAGAAAAATATCGACACCCGTTAAAAAGCATTCCTACCCGGTACAACTGTGTCACCAGTGTCGAGGCGGCCACATCGGGAGCAACGGACACAACAGGCGACCACAGAATATTGACAGGTGAAGTGTCGCCTCACGTGGAAGGATGTTTGGGCAACGGGGAGAGTTCGGCCGTCCGGCCCTTTCACTGTGACACCCCGAACTCCACATCAAATCCGTCCAAACGAATCTGGGTGAACTTTAATGACCAATAAATATAATTCCTCTCAGCGATCAGCTGTCTGAATGATCCCTGACTCTGAGAGGAAGGGGTATCTATGGTCCACACTGTCAGGGTGTTGAGTTTACCAGGAGACAAAGTCTGCAGGGACGAGAGGTTTTTTGTTGACTAATACACTGTGTGTGGACCCCGCTGGCAATTCTGGTGTTGTGACTCGAATCGAGACAAACACCACGCTACCCACTCCACCAACAACACGGCACAGCCGGACACATAACAGGGGACTTTACATCCCACAACACTGGATTCAGTGATGAAACCCGTGATTAATGTTGTTTTCTCACCGAGATGTCCATTAACTCTAACCCTAACCCTGGAATATGGTGTAAAATCCCGATCCCATACTAACACGGGTTATACAGACCAAAGGACAAACTGCCGGAGGAACTCAGTGGGTCGGGCAGCATCTGTGGAGGGAAATGGACCGTCAACATTTCGGGCCGAGACCCACCCTCTGGACTGAGTGTGGACGGGATATAGTCAGAGAAAAGAGGTGAGTGGTGGGGATGGGGCAAGAGCTGGGGAGTGAGAGGTGGATCCAGGTGAGGGGGGAGGTGGGAAGGTGGAAATAGTGACAGGGGTGGGAGCTGAGTGTTTAGGGCAACACGGGCTGCAGAAGATGGAAATTAATTCCATAGAGGATGAGCAAAGAGATTGAAGAGTATTTGTTATAAGAAGATTATGAAGATTCACCTGACTGATCCCTGGAGTGGTGGAGTCATAACTTCAAGAAAGATCAACGTGGCTCTGCCCACCCCAGCCTTGTGTATTCGTATCGTTACACCCTGACTAGTCCAAACCAGTTAAATGAGGCAACCCAGACAGAGTCTAACGAGACTGCAGATTGCTTCTTTGATATGTCTGGCATTTTACATAACAAGTAGCTGCTCCTCTGAGCATGGTTTCAGGTTTATTGCTCTGATTAGATTGTCCCAGAGTCAAGAATCAGTTCAGAGTCGACGCCCTTCACATAACAAATGGCGACTTGTTTGAGAATGGTCTCAGGTTTAGCAGATCATTACCTGAAGCTTCCTGTGTCCATATACAGTTCCTCTGATTAAATTATTCCAGTGCAAGAATCAGTTCATAGTCCACAAAATGAGGGAAGACAGAGAGAACTGGTTTGTCTGCTTCCCCTGTCCTTGATCAGACTTTGGTTTCTTCTGGCCAACAGTGTTTTATTAACCATTCAATCTGATACGACTGTATCTTTCTCGGGTCTGCTGTCGTTTGAATGCACCAGGGTGGATGATGGAGGTTTTTGCATAAGACTTGATAACTTCAGACTTGTCTGCAATATGCCTTGCATTTTCCATTGATAAAATTGTGTCTCCGTTGTTCTGTGTAGCACTGAGAGAGTTTGTGAATAGGAATGCGAGGGAAAGTCAAGTTCCACCTTTCGAATGATCCAAGTTCCACATTGCAGCACCCGGTTCATTGATGACCTCCTGAGAATTTGACGTTACTGGTTACGTCACAGCTCAGACGGGACTGTTCCGCCCGTCTGGGACAGGGTGGAAGGAAGTGATGGCTCCTGTGTTGCAAGGCACCGTGTCCTATATGACACAGTGCTGAAGAATGAGATGAATGGAGGAGAATGGAGAGATGATAATTAATAAATTGATATTACAATGTGAACACATCAGCTGGAGATGTTGGGATCCTGGGAACAGTACAGCACGGGAACAAGCCCTTTGACTCACTACTTCTGCGCTGAACAAAAACTCGAATGAGATTAAACTCCGATGACTGTACATGACCCATCTCCCTTCATTCACTTCATACTCATGTGCTTTGGCTGAATATTTACCGTTATGGGAATCTAGAGGTTATATCTCAAAAGATGGCAAACTAGTACCATCAGCTCCCATGTTGAAATAAATATTTGAGGAGGGAAGTGGAAACACTTATCGATTAAACTAAAAGGTGAAGGCTCAATCACAGACTTCCCCGGAAGGGAGCAGGAAGGCTGGTGAGGTCGCCAAACTAGAATCAATCTGGGTGGTAAAAGGGAATCCAGATGTAGAGGTAGGGATGACAGAGAAACCAGCAAACTGTACAGATATAGACTTAGTCATGACTCATTAACAGGGTCAGGAGTTAGCAAAGCTACAGAGGCGAGGATTCTGAAGCGTTTGGCAGATATCGAGGGATATAGGCACGGAATCGGATTGTATTTAATAATGGTATTTTTTTGTGCCAGAATGTGAAAGAAACCAGGTGATGTATTGTCACCATTACATTTGTGGGTATCAAGGAGCAGACAGAATTATGGAACAGTTGAAGAATCTGTGTTGGATGTCGAAATTGCGAGAAGATGTACAATATTATTGTAAGAATTGTTTGATTTGTAATTTATTTTTATTGAAGTTCATCATTAAACAAACATTTCCATAAGATGTATTTCAGACATTGTTCATATATACCATATAATCATATATTTCACAAATCTCCACAAAGTATTATTCTACACGCTGCATCTGAAAAGTAAACAGCATTATGAATGGACAGTGCATCCCGCATACAATCTCTTCTCCCTCCTGCCATCTGGGAAAAGGCTCCGAAGCATTCGGGCTCTCACGACCAGACTATATAACAGTTTCTTCCCCCAAGCTATCAGACTCCTCAATAACCGAAGCCTGGATTGACACCTTGCCCTACTGCCCCGTTTATTATTTATTGTAATGCTGTTTTTGTGCACTTTATACAGTCCAGTGTAGGTCTGTAATCTAGTATAGCTTTCTCTGTGTTTTTTTTAATTACGTAGTTCAATCTAGTTTTTTGTACTGTGTCGTGTAAACCATGGTCATGAAAAACGTTGTCTCATTTTTTCTATGCACTGTACCAGCAGTTATGGTCGAAATGACAATAAAAGTTGACTTGACTTGACTTGACTTGACGACTTGATCTAAGGTATACACTTATAGAAAAGAGTGGAAAGAAAAAAATATAAGCAAAAGGAACGAACTATGTATAAGTAGGGCGTCATCTTTTTTTTTACAACAGATTCATTGATTTGTGAGAATAAAATCTGGACTATGAGGCATTATATAGTTAAGCCATTTATCCCAGTATGAATCAAATTGTTCCAGCTTATGATTAAGAGATGCTGTTCTCTTCTCCATTGCAAATGTTCATTGTAATTTCCATCCATGCATTTAAAGTTGGGCTCTCCTGTGATAACCATTTCCTAGCAAGAGTCTTTTTAACGAGCCACCAACAGTATATTCATTAAATATTTATCTCGTTTCAACCATTCTTCCGCTTTGTACAGAAAATATATGGTCTTACTCTCTAAGGGTATTTCACATTTAAAGATGTCTTGTAGGGCATTGTGTATCCCCCTCCAATAGTCTTTGATAACGGGGCAGTGCCAAAAAATATGATAATGATTTGCATTTTGATTTTCACAATTTCTCCAGCAAACAGGGAGGTTACTATCATAATGGTATTTCTCAGAGGGTGTAATAAAATATCTTATCAAGTTTTTCCATCCGAACTCCCTCCATTTCTGTGAACTGGTACACTTCCATTGATACCTTCATATTGTTGTTCATTCTTCCTCAGATATAATTATCCCTCCTTCCTTCTCCCATTTTGTTTTAAAGTATGAAGTCAAATGTGTTTTGAGATTTAACAACCCCTTATACATGCTTGAAATGATACTACTACCATTATCTGAATTATATGCTTTTCTAAAGAGTTCAATCAAGCATGTAATTGCCTTGGTTACATTTGTAAGCGTCTTATTAACATATTGTCGCATCTGTAAATACCGATAAAAATCCTGTTTTTCTAATAAGTGTTTCTCATTAAGCATTTCAAAACTGAACAGTGTTCCTTCTTTCATTATGTTGCAAAGAACTGTTATTCCTTTAGCTGTCCAGTCCTTAAATCTAGCATTCAGTTTATTCGGTGTAAAATCCAAGTCTTAGGCACACCAGTTAAGAATTGCAATATCTCCCTCTAGATTATATTCTTTTATAGCTGTTTTCCATATTTTAGGAGTCAATCTCACCCATGGGTTATCAATAGTATTTACGTACCTTTGCAGGTTGTTATCAGCCAAAATTGCTTGTATGGGGATGGGAAGTACCCGCTCCTCCATGTTTTTCCACTGAGCGTCACATGATGGGTTGCACCAACATATCACAGCTCTCAACTCTGCTGCAAAATAATAACCTCTAACAGAAGGCAAGCCCCATCCCCCCTTTTCCTTTGCTAATTGGAAAGTTTTGAGACAAACTCTAGGCCGTTTACCCTGCCAAATATAACTTGACAGCGTCTTGTTCCATTCATTGAATTGATTTTGATTAATCTCTATTTGTAGGGTCTGAAAGAGATTTAACAGTCTGGGCAGTATATTCATTTTAATAGACTCAATCCTTGAACTGAGACTGAGAAAAGGAATCAGGCTGCATCTTGCCACATCTTCCTTATTTTTCTTTTTTATATAAAGGCTGATAGTTACATTCTGATAATTTTGCCAAATCTTTTGGCATAATGATGCCCAAATATTTGAAAGACTTTGTGTGCCATGCCCAGGGGTATCGAATTTTACTTTCTCTTGGTGGGCTATAGCAATATGAAAGTAATTGGGTTTTATCTATGTTGATCTAACCCAGATAAATCGGCTCGAGAAGCAGTTTTAAGACACGTCCCGTAGAATGACCACGTGTGGATTTGCAGGTTTATTTTGTTGGATATTCGCATCCATCCCCTGGAGGACTGAAATATATCCTCGAGATAGTGGATGCGGTCACCAAGTGGAGAGAGGCTTCCACAACTAGACAATGAAAAGTGCTGACGTTACAGCCAAGATTTAGCCGTCTTTACCCGTTGGGGATTGCCAAGGACTTTAGAATCAGATCACGGTCCCCGCTACACTGTACAGGTGATACAATATCTAATGAAACTGTTTGGGGGTAAAATAGAGGTTCCATATCCCCTATCGACCACAATACAGTGCGATTGTTGAACGGATGAACTGGACTTTAACAACAATGTTGTCCAAAATGACTAAACGGCTCATGGGTCACTGTCTTACTCTATGTTCTTATGATAGTGTTCACCACAAAAGCATTCTCTGCTGCATTTATACTTTTTAAGTTGACAATTCGGAGAAAAACATGGAAGTGTTCGTATTCTTTCTTGGCTAGATTTATCACAGGCCGAGTATGATGGCACTGAAAAGGACGAATGCAAGGAGCAATTAATTGACTCTATTAAGGAGGCCCATTATGATGCCGCCCATCGTACGTGACGGAAGAAGCGGCAGAGCGAAGCTTGTTTCGAGGTTCGAGCAAAACCGCAGACATTTAAAATAGGACTGAAGGTTATGATGTCACTACATCAGCCGAGACCCTTTACACCTTCCAGATTTGTCGGCACAGAGCCAGTCCATCAGTGTATCGAATTCAGAATGCTCCAAGCAAGTTGGGTTGGTATCATATTAATAAACTCAAACCTTTAGAGATAGTCATTGTCCTCTAGTAGCTGAGTTCCAGAAAATATATTGCCAATGGGATGCCCTGGACCGAGATAAGATGATCCTCTTAGATTTATGTTTCGACGATGACGTGGATGAAGGAGCAGTTGCTTCTTCAATGAGTTGGGCAACCACTTCCCGTTTGTACCCTGAGGATGAGGATAGGTCACATCTTTGCACTCGCCCGATTCAAAGTGGATAGAGGCTTTCCCAAATAGATAATGAAAACCGCTGACGTTTTAGCCACGATTTTGTTTTTGAAAGAGTTTTTACCCGTTGCCGGTTGACAAGCACTTTAGAATCAGTCATGGTCGCCGCTGCACCGCACATGTGATACAAAATGTAATGAAACTGTTTGGGATAAAACACAGTTGGTATCGCTTATCGACCACAATACAGTGCAATTGCTGAATGGATGAACACAACTTTAATGACAATGTTAGTTAGAATGAAAGGGTTAGAATCCTTGTTTAGGCTAGATTTATCATCAGCCGAGTGTGGTGGCATTGGGTAGAACAAATGCAAGCAGCAATTAATTGACTCTATTCAGGAGGCCCATTCTCCTGCCACCTATAACAGGAGACGGAAGAAGCAGAAGAGCAAAGCTTATTTCGAGGTGCGAACAAAACCGCGGGTGTTGGAAATAGGACAGAAGGTTATCATGTTTCTAAATCAGCCAAGCGACTTTACAGCTTTGCGATTTGTAGGGACATATGATATCGCTGACAGAACCGGTAGATCAGTATATCGAATTCAGACTGTTACAAATAAGTTGGGTTGGTATCATGTTAACGAACTCAAACCCCTTGCAGATAGTCAAAGTCCTCTCGTAGCTGAGTTCCAGAAAACCTATTGCCAATGGGATGTTCTGGACCGAGATGAGTGATCCTCTTAGATTTATGTTTCAGGCAATCGACGGTGATGGGGATGAAGGAGCAGTTGCCCCCTCAGTGACTTGGGCAACTACTTCCAGACTGCTCCCGTAGGATGAGGATAGGTCAAATCTTTGCAGTCGCCCGAGCTAAGGTGGAGTCAATGGAAGAGAGAAACAGATGGGAGAACGTGTTTGTTGTGTGGTCTTCTGGAAATAAAGTGGGGTATAATTGATATGATATGAACGGATTTTAACAAGGCGTTAAGGTTAGTCATGGCAGGATGGTAGGACCATCCATAACCTCAGAAGGTTTCGTATCCATGAAAAAGTAGCTGCTAGATTCAGAAATGACGCCCACAGAAGGCAGAGGATAGTTGTGGATGGAGCGTTTTCTCTCTGGATGTTGGTGACAGGTGTCCTGAAGAGATCTGTCTGAGACCCAGGGTTTTTTTTTGTGTTTTTATGTGGAAGGATGGTTTATTGTATTTCCAGTGATGTGAAAGTTGGTGGGATCATGGATAGTATAGAAGGTTGTCACAGATTACAACAGGACATTGACAGGACACAGAGCAGCGCTGAGTAGTTACAGATGGAGTTCAACCCGGAACGTTACGGAGTGATCCATTTTGGAAGGATGAATTTGAAGGCAGAGGTGATACTTTCTTGAGTCAATCGAGGGCCGCACATTAGTACGAGTTCAGCAATGGAAACGGAGTGATGAGACGCTCTCCAATAAGTAGAGGGCCGCTCATCGCTACGTGTATCACAACCGACACGGAGCGGTGCACTGCAGGAGCAGAAGGAAGTGTGATTGACAGGTGAGCTTGACCACATCCGCTGTTCTGCACATACTCATAGTGACGCTCGAAAGGCAATATACCTGACAGTAAATCAGGAGAAAAAAATACAACTTCGTGGAAAATGACAGAACGGCCTGAAAACCTGCCGATTGTCCATAGATTTTACATACTATATTTACTGAAACAGAGAATGGATGGAAAATTAGCGGTAGAAAAGTGGCAGGTTTGAGAATATAATTAAGGTTAAATAGACTGCATCGCACGTGACGGGTGTGAGGTGATCAAGTCATTCACTGGCAGAGATCAGGTTTCTGCGAAACGACCCATGTGTGCGCTGGAAAACATTGCTCTTCAAACTGTACTCAGCCCTCGCTAATCTCCCGAGGACGCGCTCCCCTTTTGATCACAGGTCTCTGGAATATCGCTGTGTATCTTTTACAGTGCTTGCAGGAATACGTGCAGTGTATTTTATTTTATGTCAGCTGTAACTGTGATTTCCAACACACAAACAGACCGAAATGACTGGAACGAACGAAAGAAAAGAACAAACGAATGTTCCCCATTAATAAGGAAGTGTTGTTCATTTCACCCGCCAGAACAAACTCCTTCACTCAATTTCAGAAGCGAATGTGCACGGTCAAATATTACAAAATAAATCAACTTCAAGATGAATGCCTGTTTTAAAGCAATAATGATATAAAAAATGCCATTTAAATAGCTGAAGCCAGGTATCATGCAAAAGAACATGGAAAAAAGCACATTATATTTTGTTTTACAGTAATGGACTCTATTGAGGAGTTAAATTCATGACACGGGGACAGAGTGAGTATAAATAGTTTAAGATAAGTGTTTGCGCAGTTGGTTTTCACTAATGTCCCTGAGGTGGTATCCACTCTAATTGCCTCAGTGGAATTGCTCTCTCCTCAATAAAAGTCTGCTAAACCGATCCCCAGTCCATCTGAGCATCTGAAACGCTCCGTACAACTGAACGCTGCTTCTGACGGAATATGGGATATTCGACGATTTACCACATCGCGTGCATTTTCTATCCCACACTTGTAGCGGTTGGTGTCCTCGGTAAGATGCCGGAGCTGGTTACTTTATGTATGGTGCCGTCGTTACTCTGCTGCGGTATCCGCACTGTTACTGAGCACAGATGCTGCCATCGGCTGAAACGTGTTTCCGGAATGGAGGATTCAAGCATCTCATTGTTTTATATTTGTTTTCGTACTTTGATCGAAGTGATTTTTTTTGTCAATTATGTTCGTGCCGATATTTACATTGTTTCATAATTTCACCTCGTTAGGCTTTCGGAAGTGATGCTGGTCTCTGCTTTTCTAGGTCTGAGTCTCTATCAGTACAGACACTTCGACTTATAACAACGTGGCAGCTTATTTAAATGACGGTCCAGTCTATTTTCGACACGTAGGTCTGTTTTTGAAATGATAACTTGTGCTTTGTGTCTTTTGATACCACTTTGTCACGGCTGCAAACAATCCCTTCAGTTCTTTCACCACTACTAATAGAAATGGTTTTGCTAACAAGAATGATCGAGTGCCCACCGGTACGTGAGTCCTGGAAGTCGGATGCCTTGTTCAAAATTGTCGGAAGGTCGCCAATCCACTGACACTCACATCCGTCATTGTCCTCCAGCCGGAGTGCAGCGACCGAGACCGCACTCACTGGATTTCCTCTTTCCACTTCCAAATAGACCATACCCTGCATAGCATTGGTAGAATGGGGGCATTCAGGGAGCTGACCGTATTTCTGTTTTGGTTCCAAATATCTTGCAGTTAATTTAACAGCGATTGTGATCCTATCTCGGGGAAAATGCGGACTCTCCAAATGCATCACCCGTTACCTGGTTGGAATGGCAACAGCGGATCTGATGGTGGTTATCGTTGCTGCTTTAGTGGAACAGACCAACAATATCTACATTTATTCTAGATTCCTGCTCATCACTCCTGTGTGCGCTCTGACACTTGTATTTCGGGTCGTGACGCGGGACTGTTCTGTTTGGTTCACGGTCAGTTTTACCTTCGATCGCTTCATCGCAATATGTTGCCGAAAGCTGCGGGAGCGTTACTGCACTGAGAGAACAGCAACGGTGGTTATCGTGACCGTGGTTATAGTGAGCTGCGGGAAATGTGTCCCGTTTTACTTTGCCCTTGAACCTTACGTCATCATTGACAACACGCCGTGGCGGTGCACCGGCACACATGAATACACTACTTCACCCGCGTGGAAAGTATACGAATTACTGAACAGTATTTTAACACCATTGCTACCAATCGGCTTAATCCTGGTATTTAACGGGTTAACCGTAAGACATATCGTTGTGGCAAATAGAGTCCGCAGAAGGCTTCGGCACAGCAGCGACAATCAGAAAGATGCCGAGGTGGAAAAACGCAGAAAATCGATGATTTTGCTGTTTTCTATATCAGCTAATTTCATATTATTTTGGATGCCCAATGTAGCCCATTCCCTGAAATGGAAAGTGCAAAACTATTATTACCAGGACAGATATTTGAATTCCCCGGTATACATCCTACAACAACTTGGTTTCATGTTACAAATTCTCAGCATGTGCACCAATACTTGTATCTATACACTGACACAGAGGAAATTCAGAGAAGAGCTGAGGAATGGAATGAAGTATGTGTTTACATTAAATGGCCATCTGTGTAGATAACGCCCGTGTCCAATTGCAGTTCTGCGGAGTTTTCAAATAAAGCTGATTTACAATAAAGAGATTTGGCAAATATGTCATAAATTCGAACAATCATATGCCTGGCCATCCTGAAATTGTAAAATTGGCGGAAGATTGCTGACTTCATACAGTTCCGGTAGGTAGCAATACAAACGTTCAATGCTGCTGGCGTGATTGTTACATTGGTTGAAGTATGATCCAAACTATCACAGACACTCGACTGTCAAAAGGGCAGGGATGGCCTCAGGACTTTCCGGGTTTTAGATGTTTCAGATTGGACAGGGTCGGGTAACAGAGTGTAAAGGGGGCTCAATAGGAAACCACGGAGAGTATCGCTGCTGCAGAAAGGGAGGACAATGTGGAGCGTTTGCTTATTAATAGATAGTGTGACGAACACACACACATGAAGCTGATCACTCCGTTTGGAGTATTCTATAGGGCCGCCCAACAGATCAACCAAATAAGTGCAAAGGTAAAGATCCGATCGGGAAGCCGATACATGACATCGGCAATGTTATTGGCACGGGTAACTGAAACTTCCAGAATATTCTCTGGCACCTCCCCAGGGTAAAAGGTCTCGGTATGGCATAATTTCTCAGTTGTGTCCAGGAAGGATTCATCTCACTATATGAAGACAGGCGGACTGGCGAACAGTCCATACCGGATCTAATATTAGAAAAGGAAACGGATCAGGTGACAGATCTCTCGGTGGGTCAGCATTTCAGAGCAATAGGGCAGATCTGCCCTCTACTTAACTTACACATGGATAGGACCAGGGAGCATGGAATGTGTTTAATTGGGGGGCTGCGGTGTATGGTGCTACCTGTCAGGAACATGGGAACGTACATTAGGAAATGATGTACTCTGGGAAATGTGCAACAGATATGTGGAGATTGTTTAGGAGCACTGACATGGGGTTCAGTAAGGGGTTGTCTCATTGACACAGGGAAAGGATGATAGGATAAAGTAATCCTAGGTGCCAATAAAGTTGGAACAACTCGTCAAGAGGAAGAAAGAAAGGTACTTAAGGTTTCGGGAAAAAGGATCTGACAGGGTTATGGAAGGTCACAATGCACACAGAAGAGAATTTAGTAATGGATTTAGAACATTTAGAAGGGGATTTGTGAAATCCTTGGCGAGTTGCACTGTAAAGGACAGGAGGAGACTGGGGAGAGTGTGGGCAGATCAAAGGCAAAAGAGGAAAACTTGTGTCTGGAGTCCAAGGAGGCGGTAAAGCTCCTCAGTGAATACATTGATCAATGTGAAGACAGCGTCAAAAGGCAGATATGCCAGAACATGCCGACGCTGAGAAAGAGGATGCGCTTGAAACTTGGAAAACATTATGATAGATGATTCCTCGGTGCCGGAATGGATATAGTTCAGCTGATTTGGGAAGGGAAACGAAGATATTGCTGAGATTCCGGACAGGATATTTCTTTTTTCCTTGACCACGGAAGAAGAACTAGAAGATTAGAAGGTGGCAAATGTTATGCAAATCGCTACAATGCATTCATATTTTCAAAATATTTCAGAAAGTGACATGCTCTTATTTGTTCAATGGCTAACAAACATCTGTAATTGCAATCATAAACAATTTAATGAAGCCTTTCAACTCCAAGACAAAGAGGCGCAGAAGGTAACGTATCGTCCACGAGTTAATATTCAACACAATTAAAACATGACGTCTCCAAACCTCCAACGACTTGCAGGATTACTGACCTCCACTTTCTGACAAAGGATAGGATTCGGATTAAATGACCCTTTGTTGTATAGTATCGAGGCTAATCATCCCTTTTACCTACTAGCACCTCTGTAGCAACAGATCTGTTCACCGTACTGAGACCACTGTCACATCCACCTCCAACCGGAACTACAGTCTTCATTTTTTTTCTGTATTATTTTAAACTTATTTACATCTTGCCTGTAGGTAGCCCCTTGGACAGGCACATGAATGAAAGAAATATAGAAGGTTACGGGGTAGTGTGTGTTTAGTACATTTTTAAAGGAATATATGGGTCGGCACAACATCGAGGGCTGAAGGACTTGTACTGTGCTGCAGTATTCGAGTGTCTAGTGTCTAGAAGTCCCACTCATAGCAGATAATTCAAAGGTTAATTTATTATCAAAGCATGTATCCATATACAACTCTGATTTTTTTTCTCCTCCAGACAGCCATGAAACAGAGAAAGAACATGAACGCCGTTCAGAGAGAAACATAAAATCCACCCCCCCCCCACACACACACACAGACACATAAATAGAATGGCAACCCGATCGTCAACCTCAAAAAACTCCTCTCCCCGCACAAAACGCAACAAGAACATCAACACCCCTTCTCCCCCAAAATAAAACCTAACGCCGCACAAATGTGGAGTTGGTGTCACCAGTGTAGAGGAGGCAGCATCGAATTAGACGACCCCAGTGGGATTCGGAACTGAATTGTTGCCTCATCTGGAAGGATGTTTGGACAATGGAGAGATTTCAGCCGTCCGGCTCTTTCACTGTGACATCCCGAACACCAAACTAAATCCATCCAACCAAGTCTGGGCGAGGTTTTATGACCAATAAACTTAATTCCTTTCTGCGCTCAGCTGTCCAAAAGATTCACTGACTCTGAGAGGAAGGGGTATCTATGGTCCACACTGTCAGGGTGTTGAGTTTACCAGGAGACAAAGACTGCAGGGACGAGAGGTTTTCTGTTGACTAATACACTGTGTGTGGACCCCGCTGCCAATTCTGGTGTTGTGACCCGAATCGAGACAAACACCACGCTGCCCACTCCACCAACAACACGGCACAACCGGACACATAACATGGGACTTTACATCCCACAACACTGGAATCAGTGATGAAATCCGTGATTAATGTCGTTGTCCCACTGAAATCATAAGAATCGTCCATTCAGGTGTTTTTAAATACGAGCTCTCTCCCACAAGTGGCGTCACCCACACACTGCCGTCAACAGAGAATTCTAGAGCTGAGCTATCCCATTGGTGCGAAGTGATGTCAATCACTGGTTACACACAATAGCGGATGGAGAGCATCCAAGAGGGCGGTAACCCCGCTCCCTCAGCGAGCACCCCGTCAAAGCGGAGCCAACCCCAAAGGAAATGTCCCTCTTTTTGATTTATTTCCATTTCCCTCCGAGGGAATTTTCGGCGCTTCTGAAGTGTCTACTGCGGCCGGAGACTGATGTATCGCTGAGAGTTTGAAGGAAACCGCTCGGCCTATCGGCTTGAATCAACTCCCGGGGGAGTTAGAGATCCCGGCAGAAGACGGAGTGGAGGGGGATTTTATTGAAAGGATACTGGTGGTGTGAGAAGGAGCAAACACGATATTTGTCCCGGTGGTTATAGGAGGGGTTCAGCTGTGGAAATGTCTGAGACCACGGTGTTGCTGAGTTGGAGGACAAACACCGAAAGACTGTTGACCTCCAAGTCGGGCCAATGGTCTGGAAAAAGTGGGGATAGGAGTGGTGTTGGGGGGCAATGATGGACTGGCCCGGGATCTTATTGAATGACAGTACAGGCTGGAAGTGCCGACTGATGTGCTCCTGTTCCTGTTGTCTCTGTGTTTAAGGAGATGGAATAACCAAATCCTTCCCGGGTCTGCAAGATGTTTCAGTGTGTGTTGTAAGGACCGGTGGTTGGAGCCCAGTTTTTCCCAAACTGTATCAGCAATCTGACCGAGGGACCAAATCCAACATTTCTTAGTCTGTTGTAGACACGAAACTATAGTTATATACTGATAATGAAACAAATGTATATTAAGATATTGTTAAGGACATAGAACTTATATCTCTACATTGTTAATGAGATTTCCAAGTCTGTTATTGATACATTATATATATATATATATGTAATATATATAGTATTGATACATAATATGTATATTATATCATTGCATACAACCTGTATTTAAAAACATAAAACACATTTCGATATTGTTAATGACAGAGAATCGTATTATTTGTGTTCCGTGTGTTATCTGAATGTACTTGCCTGTGATGCTGCCACAGGTCAGTGTTTCTTTGTACCTGTACCTTCCCGTACTTGTGCACTTGGTTATGAATTCCACAGGACCCCACAAAACTCAGTGAGATTTGATTATCATCTTGTCATCTGTGTGGGAGAAATGTAAAGAGACAGTACACTGTTAAATACAAGAACCTGAACATTGTTGATGAGCAGAGGGATCCTGGAGTCCAAGTTCCCCGCTTCCTGAAAGAGACTACTCAGATGGACAGAGTGGTTAAGAATGCAAATGGTATGCTTACCTTTACAATCAAGGCGTTGATTTCAAATGTCAGGAAGTTATGTTAAAGCTCGAGTTAGGCCACATCTGGAGTGTTTCATACAGTTCTTGTAGCCTCAATCTGGGAAGAATGTCGAGGCTTTGGAGCGAGTGCAGACGAGGTTTACCAGGAAATTTCCTGGATTACAAGGCATGCATAATTTCAAAGGGCATGTGCAAAAGTTTACATTGGTTCGTTCTAGCTTTTTCACTTTAGGATCATTTATATCATAGTATGCACTGCAAATTCAGTCTATTTCTGTAGGACCATCAGTGATTGTCCTTGATGCGTTCTTCCACCAAGTTCTATCTGCTCATTCCGTGCCATTTTGTTCATATTGTACCTGTATCTTATCAATAATTATATATCAGCAATCTTTCTCCTACTCTCACCTCATTGTGAAGTATTCTGCCTTACTGAGTTATTTTCGCGCTCAGTGTTTGTTACCTAGAACTAGAAGAAGATTTATTGAATGCAGCACGAGGTAGGGTAAAGGCAGCCATTTCAAAATTTAGTTTCAACGGTATGAAATAGCAGCTGTGCTAATTTTATATAAAGACACTTAACAGGGCAATGTCAGGGTAGCAGTCTGTCACCTGAAGTTTAATTGAAGTTGGATAACGCAACAAGACAATGGTCCGAAAGACAAGAGTAAATAAATAAGACAATAATTTCAAAAGAAAATTTTGAGTTTTGGAATGGCCGAGCCAAAGCCCTAACGTTAATCCCATAGGAATGTCGTGGAATGGCCTGAAGCAGCAGTTCAGGCAAGAAATCCCACCAACATCCCAGAGTTGAAGAGCGTTAACTGTGTGTACTGAATGAAGAGAAAACTAATGATGGTCCCTTTTCCATTCTGGTTCCATCTGCTCATTCCCCACACATCTTCGTTAAACTCTGTCCAGCCTGTAACCCACCATCCCAATGATATACATCAACCATCTTGTTTAACCTCTGTCCAGACTGTGTCCCACCATCTCAATGATATATATCAACCATCTTGTTCAACCTCTTTCCAGTCTGTATCCCACCACATCAATAATATATATCAGCTATCATGTTCAACCTCTGTACAGCATTTATCCCACCACCTCAATGATATATATTAACCATCTTGTGCAACCCATGTCCAACCTGTATCCAACCATCTGAATATGTATCAACCATCCTGTTCAACCTATGTCCAGTCTGTATCCCACCACCTCAATGATATATATCAACCATCTACTTCAACCTCTGTCCAGTCTGTATCCCATCACCTCAATGATATATATCAACCATCTTGTTCAACCTCTGTCCAGTCTGTATGCCCTCACTTCAATGATATATATATCAAACTTCTTGTCAATTTCTGATCAGTTTTTATCGCATCAATAATTACAATTTTAGGTTCAACGTTACAAAATGGCGAAGTGTTAATCTTGACAGCATTTAAAGTGAGTCTGTTATTGCATTTTTTTTTGTCATTTTTGGAGACCCACTTTCTCTGTTGCCAGGGTAACAGCCCATGTAACTTGCAGGGAGTGGTGCACATTTTTATCGCTCTCTGGTCACGGTCCCTCAATGAGAGACAGCGGCCTCGGGAGCAGATGTGACAGACTGATAGTGGGGTGGGGAAAATGTTGTGAACATTGACAGTATGGACTGTATTAACTCTGTGTTGGGATGAAGACGAAACTAATGAATGTGGGCATTACATTTCTGCAACGTTGTTCAGGCCGTCACAAACGTCCTGTAATCAGTCAATAATTGTGCATAATTTAAAGTAAAAGGAGAAAAAGCTGGAAACGTTCAGCAGATCGGGCATCAACTTGGACAGTCCCAGTCCTGATACTGAGTCTTCTACAGTTTCTCTTTCCACAAATCTAATCTGGTTAAATGAGTTTCCAGCACTATTATTTCAATTTTATATTAAAAACATTTTATTCCTGTTAGCCTGCAGGAAATGTGATGACCAGTTGTGCTGGGCAAGACATGATTTAACAAAAAGATCGTGATAAATTGAATCCGGTTTAGTTGCAGGGGACAATGTGAAACGTATCCCCGGTATCTGGTGACTCACGCCCAGGTTTTCCAGCCTGATCATTGGTCCAGTCAGATGACCATCAGGTTCCCATTCTGTCATAAGTTGACGCAGTGTTAGTTTTTGAACTCTGATTGGCCGAAACACTGCATCATATTACCGGTAGCAAGGAGTCCTTGGAGAGTTGCTGTTTGGACTGTAATCATTGAAACTACTACTGTCGCCTCTTTGTGAATTATTTTGCCTCACTATCGGTGTTTATTAACGAGAAATAGCAGAGGATTTATTAAATGCAGCCTGAGGTAAGGTAAAAGCAAACATTATAATTTTAGTTTCAACGTTATAAAATAGCTGTGTGTTAATTTTATATCAAGTCACTTTACGGGAGAATGTCAGGGTAGCACTCTGTCAACTGAAGTTTAATTGAAGTTGCATAACGCAACAAGACAATGATCCAAAAGACAAGAGTAAATCAATAATAGAATAATTTCAAAAGAAAATTAGAATAGCCTAGTCAAAGTCCTAACGTTAATCCCATAGGAAAGTTGCGGAATGGGCTGAAGCAGCAGTTCCGTCGAGGAATCCTACCTCGAAGCAGAAGTTCCGTCGAAGCAGTTTTGTAAGGCGGAATGACATAAAATTCTTCCAAGCCGATGTGCAGGAAGATCAATAGTTAACGGAAGCATTTGGTTGAAGTTATTGCTGTACGCGGGATTGGGGGCGCGGTGTCACACCAATTATTGAAAGCCAAGGCTCACAGACTTATTTTGAACAAGTACATGCAATATTGAATAATGTTAATATTGTCATAACGAGACTCACAACGTTTAAAATTGACTCTGTTGTTTACATTTTCGGTCATTTTTGGAGAGCCGCTTTCTGCATTGCCAGGATAACAGCCCATGTGACCGGTACGGAGTGGTAAACATTTTTATCGCGCTCTCGTCACCGTTGCTCAGTGAGAGTTAGTAGCGTCAGGAGCAGATGTAACAGACTGATAAAGGGGTGGGGATGATGCTGTGAGCATTGACTGTGTGTACTGAATAATTCCTGTGTTGGAATGAAGAGAAAACTAATGATGATCCCTTTTCCCATCTGGTCCATCTGCTCATTCCCCGCGCATCTTGTTCAAACTCTCTCTGGCCTGTAACCCACCACCTCAATGATATATATCAACCATCTTGTTCACCCCCTGTCCGTTCTGTATCCCACCACCTCAATGATATATATCAACCATCTTGTTCAACCTCTGTCCATTCTGTAACCCACCACCTCAATGACAGTCTGTATCGCATCAATAATTACAATTTTATTTTCAATATTACAAAATGGCAAAGTGTTAATCTTGACAACATTTAAAGTGAGTCTGTTATTTCATTTAATTTTTGTCATTTTTGGAGAGCCACTTTCTCCGTTGCCAGGGTAACAGCCCATGTGACTTGCAGGGAGTGGTGCACATTTTTATCGCTCTCTGGTCACGGTCCCTCATTGAGAGACAGTGGCCTCGGGAGCAGATGTAACAGACTGATAGTGGGGTGGGGAGGATGTTATGAGCATTGACTCTATCGACGGATTTATCCCTGTGTTGGAATGAAGACAAAACTAATGAATGTGGGCATTACATTTGTGCAACTTTGTTCAGGCCGTCACAAACATCTTGTAATCAGTCAATAGTTGTGCATCATTTAAAGCAAAAAGAGAAAATGCTGAGACCGTTCAGCTGATCGGGCAGTAACTCGGACAATCCCAATTCAGATACTGGCTCTTCCACAGTTTCTCTTTCCACACATCGTATCTGATTAAACAAGTTTCCAGCAATACTATTTCAATTTTTTATCAAAAGCATTTTATTCCTGTTAGCCTACAGGAAATATGATGGCCAATTGTGCTGGACAAGACCTCACTTAACAATAAGATAACGATAAATTGTGCTCAGTTTAGCTGCAGGGGACAATGTGAAACGTATCGCTGGTATCTGGTGACTCACGCCCAGGTTTTCCAGCTCGATCATTGGTCCAGTCAGATGATCACCAGCTTCCCGTTCTGCCATAGGTTGATTGAGTGTTAGTTACTGAACTCTGATTGTCAGAAACACTGCATCATTTTATCGGTAGCAAGGAGTCCTAGAGTTGCGGTTTGGGCTGTAACCTTTAGTACTTATACAGATCGGACACGATGTTCCTCCTTCCAAATGAATCAGAAGTCTCGGGCATCTGGACATTGGATCTGGATATATCCCTGAATACACTGCTTGTTGTGAGATGTGAGGACGATGTGCCAGGCTTCTGGCGTCGGTAAGGGACAGGTTCAGCTGTGTGACCCTGTGAGGCTGGGTCATGGGATATCATTGTTTTAGATAAAGTAAAATGGACCCGGGGGTCAACTTGCCCAGGTTTATGAGGTGTTGAGCGAGTATTTCTGGTCTGTGGGTTCATTGTTCAAACCGTGTAAACAAACCACAACTTTTCGCACTAAATTGTTCTGGTATCAATTTGCCTGTTGTTCCTGGGAATCTGTTCAGTGCAGTTGTTGCTAACAAGGTCCACATGAATAATCTCAAGAATGATCGGCTTTATGTTTGAGGAGCATTTGATGGTTCTGGACCTGTGCTCAATGGAGTTCAGTGGGACGGTGGGGGTGGTGGAGGGATGTATGTTTAAGTAAACCTACCGAATGCTGAAAAGCCTGGATACAGTGGACATGGAGAGGATGTTTCAGTTAGATCTTTAAATTAGTTTAAATTAGTTAAAATGTTTAAATTAGTCTGTGATCTGAGCGCACAGTCTCAGAATAAAGACGCCTACTTTTAAAATTGTGATGACAGACAGACATGCTTTATTGATCCCGAGGGAAACTGGGTTTCGTTGCAGCCGCACCAACCAAGAATAGAGTAGAAATATAGCAAAATAAAACCAGAAATAATTAAATAATAATAAGTAAATTATGCAACTTGGACAGCATCCTCTTTTCAGACACCACTGTCAGAGAGTCTAGTTCCATCCCCACAATATCACTGGTCTTACCAATGAGTTTGTTGATTCTGTTGGTGTCTGCTATCCTCAGCCTGCTGCCCCAGCACACAACAGCAAACATGATAGCACCGACCACCACAGACTCGTAGAGCATCCTCAGCATCGTCCGGCAGGTGTTAAAGGACTTCAGACTCCTCAGGAAGTAGAGACGGCTCTGATCTTTCTTCTAGACAGCCTCAGTGCTCTTTGACCAGTCCAGTTTATTGTCAATTCGTATCCCCAGGTACTTGTAATCCTCCACCATGTTTACACTGACTCTTTGGATGGAAACAGGAGTCACCGGTGGCTTGGTCCTCCTCAGGTCCACCACCAGCTCCTTAGTCTTTTTCACATTAAGCTGCAGATGATTCTGCTCACACCATATGACAAAGCTCCCACCCTAGCCCTGTACTCAGCCTCATCTCCCTTGCTGACGAATCCAACTGTGGCAGGGTGATCAGAAAACCTCTGAAGATGGCAAGAATCTGTGCAGTAGTTGAAGTCCGATGTGTAGATGGTGAAAATAAGGGAGGCAGGACAGTCACCTGTGGAGCCCCAGTGCTGCTGACCACTCTGTCTGACATACAGTGTTGTAAGCGCACGTACTGTGGTCTGCCAGTCAGGTAATCAATAATCCATGACACCAGGGAAGCATCCTCCTGCATCACTGTCAGCTTCTCACCCAGCAGAGCAGGGCGGATTGTGTTGAACGCACTGGAGAAGTAAAAGTCTATAACCCTCACGGTGCTGGCCTGCTTGACCAGGTGGGCGTAGGCACGGTTCAGCAGGTAGACAATTGCATCCTCAACTCCTAGACGGGGCTGGTAGGCGAACTGGATGGGGTCTAGGTATGGCCTAAACGTAGGCCGGAGCTGCTCCAGAACAAGTCTCTCCAGGGTCTTCATGATGTGGGAGGTCAATGCCACAGGTCTGTAGTCATTGGAGCCACTGGGGCGCGGCGTCTTCGGCACAGGGACGAGGCAGGACGTCTTCTACAGCACAGGAACCCTATGGAGACTCAGGCTCAGATTGAATACATGGTGAAGTACTCCACATAGCTGGGGGGCACAGGCTTTGAGCACCCTGGGGTTGACACCATCCGGGCCTGCAGCCTTGCTTGAGAAAAATCTCTTCAGTTAAAGGACGGCTGCTGTGTGGAAACTATTGCCGCAGATAGGGGTGGAGGCTGCCCTTTGCGTATATTTATGGCAGATTTTAATATGTTCGTGATTGCTCAATAGCTTCAGGGTTGCAAAATGAAAGCAGGAATATGGTGTTAGAATAAAAATCATGTTTGAATGGTGGAGCAGACTCGATGGACTGAATCATCTAATTCTCCTCCTACATCTTGTGTCTGACCATAACTGAACGATGACTCCTTCGTATCCCATATCAGGCATTGGAAAGTGCAAGGGGAAATTTCAGATGTGTTCTTTGAGATCGTTATATTTGTCTTAAACATTTAAACTTCGATAAACAGAAATATTTTTTTCCCATTTGTATTGTTAATGTGCTTTATTATCTCTCTAGTTAAAGTTAGACCTGTGGTGAGAGACTTATTGGCAGAAAAGCCCACAACTGGAAGCAAAACACGACTGAAGATGAGGGAACAGCAACAAGTGAACCAGCCCGAGGACTGAGAGCATCAACTGGCGAGAACCCATCTGACTCAGGGTTTCCATTGATTCGGTCAGCAGAAAGTTTGGTGAGTCTCATTTAGTCAAACACTGGTCCTTTGGACATTACATATCTATACAAAGGAAGGTAGGAAACAGTTGGAATGAGACTGAATGTGCCAGTTATTCCTCTGTCAGACCCAGCTGCAATCACTCCAGGTCTGGTAATGTGCTTTCAGCAGCCCAGCTCTTTAAAGCCACTCACATTCCCTCAGTGTTTGCTCATTTCAAGCTTTTGTGTGTTTTGAAGTAGTTTTCGGTCAGTTCTGAGTGGGGAGCGGGAATGAGAGTGGTTTGTTTATACTTACTGTCTTTCAGAAATATAATTGCTTGAATTTAATTTGTGCCGACTTACGAACCATATCCTGTACCTTCTCAACCAAATTATCGATATACACGACAAATAGGAATGGGTGTAACCCTGGGAACACCACAAACCACGGAACTCAAGTCCAAGCAACAACTTCTCACCGCCAACAATAACAATAACAATAATCCTAACAATTCCTAATTCCTAATAATAATTCCTAACAATAATTTGTTTGCAGACTCTGGGGCCCAGTAACAAACTCAATGTTAACAGCAAGATTAGACAGTAACAAATATAAAGAGGAACTTGCTGCTTCCTGAAAGGACTCGTATCATGTCTGATCCAAAGAGAAAGGTCCTCCGTTATTTACCTCGGGACGCATCCTTCCCGGTACGCTGCATCCAATAATCCGTAAGCCCCCAACCTCTCCCCACCTCGCCCATAGCCGCACATCCTTCCCATCGTTCACCCCACAATCGAACCCATGGACAGATTCCCTTCACCCACATCCACACTCTGAACTTGGGTATCATAACTAACTGATCGTACATTCCCTGCTCGGGCGGAAAACTGAAACCAGGCCTGCAGCACTGGCGACCCCGGACACCCCAGATGACTGATTCAGTCCCGGCACTTCCCCACGGCAACCGACCTTCGAATTACACAAACCCAAGATCAGCCCCTTCCTCACCGCCGCCCGATGAGGAGAACCGCCGGCATCCGCTGGGTTCGGCACTGTGCTCTGATCTGCAGGAGGTCCCCGCAGCGCCACCTGTGGCAGGACGTCGGAGGGACAACACAGAGCGTTCGGGTGTCGGTTCATTCGCTGTGACATCCTCCAAATTTCACATCAACTCCATCCAACCGACTCTGGGCGAACTTTAACGACCAAGAAATAAATTCCTGTTAGCGATCAGCTGTCTGAATGATTCGCTCACTGTCGGGGTGGTTTAGATTACCGGGAGACAATGACAGCAGGGACGAGAGGTCTTCTGTTAACTAATACGAATCTGTGTTTCCCCTGCTGGCAGTTCAGGTTGACAGTAATAAAACGGTTGTTAAGAAAATACTAAACAACGAGACACTGCACGGACTGAGCCATCTCAAATCAGATCACCCAGGAAACGCTTCCCCAGAAACAACTCGAGACAGGTACCACAGCGCCCACTCTACGGACAACCTGGCAGAGCAGGGCAACTGGCAAGGGACTTTACATCACAAAATTTTGGATTCAGTGATGAAACCCGTTAAGTTTCCTTCGTTCTTCCACTGAAATCATTAAAACCTCCACTAACAAGCTTTTGAATGCAAGCTGTCACTCACACTGTCGTCACTCTGGCACCCCCAATCAAAGCCATAAAATAGTGGAAAAGAATTAGGCCATTTGGCCCATCTGACGTCATGTGTGCGGTTCCTTTCGTCTGAGGGTTTGTTTCTCGTGGTTGTGCAGTTTAATCTTTCTTCCGTTCAGACCAGGGAGTGAGATCCGTAGATGTCACGCCCTCGCACTGTAGGTGGGCTTTCTTTTTTCCTTGACTCCATTCCACTGTTACAGATTGCCGAAGTGCAGCAAATGTCTCCAGGTATATAACCTTATTAATGCAAGAAGGAATCCTTTCTATTTTTTCGGGCTTCGCAAACATTTGTACACTTTAGCGAATTCTCTCCACAGAAGTTCCAGAGCAGAAGCTCAGTCTGTCTAATATTGCCACACAATTAATGTGGGGACTCGTTTATTATTCTCATGTACCGAGGTGCAGTGAAAAAACCTGTCATGCAAACATTCCAGCTGCAGAGGGTGCAGAACAGATTGCTGAAGCTTTTTGTGTGTGTTCTTTTATATCCCGTGTCAGGTTTTGTAAGATGTGCAGGACAGTTACAGATTTCGTTACACGGATCATTATGTTTGTGTTCAACATTTAAATTCCAATGAGTTTTGTTTTTTTCTTATTTGTATTGTTACCGTGCTTCGTTATCTCTGATTAAAATTAGATCTGCGCTGAGGGATTTGTTGGAAGAAAAGAACTGGAAACAAAGAACAACTGAAGAACAGCCGAAGACTGAGAGCACTGACTGGATTGAACCCTGATGGCTCAGAATTTTCCTTCATTCAGTCTGGAGAAAGTTTGGTGAGTCTCATTCACTGAAGTTCTCGTCCTTTAGACATCACATACCTGTATAAAGGAAGGTAGGAAATAGTTGGAGTGAGACTGAATGTGCCCAGAAGTACCAGTTATACTTCTGTCAAACCCAGTTGCAATCACTCCAAATTGTGAAAACATTTTCACAGTCAAATGCACAATGGAACTGTGAAGGTAGCTTCAGAAAGGGGAAAAATGTTCAGAGAAATGAAACTTGGTTCACAAGAGATTAAAACATTTAGGCAAGTGGAAAAAGGAAGCAACATTCAAGTAGCTTAAGAACTGACTTAGAGGTCGAAGTGAACTTGAGAAGTTCTTGGGAAGTAGGATGAAGGAAAGCCCAAGGCGTTCTACATGTGGGTGAAGAAGAGGAGGGTGAATAGATTGAGGGTAGGACTACTCAGGAGCAAAGGTAGAAACGTGCCAGATGATACGGTGACAGGTGAGGTGCTTAATGACTGCTTTGTTTCAGAGTTACCAATGAGATGGACAGTGATTTTGACGTAGCATAGTAGCATGGCAGTGTTCAGAAAGAGGTGTTGTTGAAGCATCCAATATATACCACTTTACGACAGGAAGTGAAGGAGGAGTTTACAAGGACATTGGCAATGATCTTTGTGTCCTCTCTGGCCACAGGCGTAGTAATCATTAGAGGATGGCATATCTTGTTCTATAATTCAATAAACGTAATATATATAATCCTGGGGATTACAGACCAGTGAGCGTCACATCGGTGCTGGGCAAACTCTTGGAATGGATACTTGGGAAGAGGAATTTTGAGCATTTGGGGAAATATTATCTTACTACGGGTTGCCACTTAGGCGTTTTGATGGTGAGTGGCGAAAAGGGTAGGGGAGGTGCCAGAAATAACTTTCCACAATATGTGACAGTCATGCACCGACATTTGGATCGGCAGAGTCTGATCAGGAGACACCATGGCATTGTGTATGTAAAATTGTGCTTAACATGACCTCTTAAGTTTTTTGAAGATAAGTGTCAATGAGGGTGCGGGAGTGGATGTTGTACATTGAACTACAGTAAAGCCTTTGACAAGGTGCCAAATGAAAGCTCGGTCTGGAAGATAAGTTCACATCCGGTCCAGGGAGAGAAAGTTAGATGGATTCAAGAGTGCCTTGAAGGTAGTAAGCAAAGAGGGATGGTTGAAGGTTTTTTCCTTGAAGAAGGACCACAAGGTTACAAGTTGGGACATTTGATATTCGTTATTTGATAGCAATGATTTGAATACAAATGCACAAGGCTTGACCAGTAAGTTCACTGATGACACAAAATTAATAGATGGTGTTCATGATGAAGATTATCGTAGTTTACAGGGGATCTGAATGGGTAAAGCAATAGTAAACAGATTGCAAAATCAACACGAGCAGCATCGGTTTCACGCAGAGTTTTGTGATGATGTGGAGGGATCTGTCAAAGGAAGTGGATGAGGCAACACAATTGTATAATTCCAGAAGCCGTTGGGATGTGAAGATGGCGTGAGGAGGCCAGGAGGGAAATGGATTCAAAACAGAAAATTAGGATTATCTCTGTGGGCAATGTGGTTAGCACTTTCTAATTCGGCTGAAGGGTCTGTATCTGTACTCTGTTGCTGTGTGACTCTGTCAGAAGGATGCACCAGATATCACTGGACAGACATACAGACATGGCGTGGAAGTTGATGGAAAAGGGGAATGGTTGGTCCTTAAGCCAACTCCTGTTCTGATACAGGGGATGTAGGCTCTGTCATATTTATAAAGTCATCGTGTCTCTGACTCACTATCTGCTTGTCTGTAATTCAGACCATCACCCGCAGGTGGAGCTTTTCTACACCGGGAACAAAGAGTAAACAAGAAAACAACAGCCAGGAATCGTCAGTCGGAATCAAAATGGCTGCAGGTATGATCACTGGGATCTTTATAATTAAACTTCCATCGTGTTTGTGCACAATAGATCACATGAAGTAACTTACACAAATGCTAACGGGCACTGAAAAGTTTTATCGAACAGGGTCATTGAATTCCATTGTAAAGAGGTCTTCAGTGATCGATCAATCTAACAGTTCCAGTGCAGGGTCCTGACACCGGTAATGGTGGAATTGCTCAGGTCACCGTGCAAAGCTTCACCTGACTAGAAGCAGCAGGGTGTCCTGAATCCGGTGGCTGAGAGTAAAACACAGACAAAAATGTGCTGTTTGGTACGTTAAAGTCCAGGTTCAGGGATTGTTGCTCATCAGGGCCTGTTCAGAGGTGAAAGACATCTCGAACTTTCATTTATAAAATTCAGAGCCAGATGATTGAAGCATTTCCGGGATTTCAGGAATTGTGTGATAACACAGCATTTCAGGTTTTGGTCGGATAGCTGTCAACTTCCCCTTGGTTTTGTTGACGGCTGCGCAAAGGAGATGATGGGAGTTTCCGATATCTGTTTTCTGTAGCCGAGCCGAGAACATTGCCAACGTTCAGAATTTCTGACGATCAGGAGACAGCTCATCGTAGGTAAATTTGTGGTGTGTTTCGGTGTTTTAACACCCCAGTGAAAGTCTAGGCTGTGGACAAATGGTGAACGTCATTTTCTCAAAAGACGTTTAAAGAGCTTCAATGCTGATATGCTCAAATGATTTTCTCTGAGTCAGAAAATGTTCTCATCTGATTCAATCTTTTGTAAATAGAATATTCAGTCTGCAATCTGTCAAGTACTAATACACCCTTCCTGTAGTATTGGTACCAGAACTGTACAGGCCATTTCAACTGGTCCAACAAACAGTTTATAACCTTGTCACAAGAGATTTCTGCGCCTGTATTCTGCTCTGCAGCTAATGATGGCAAACCTGCTAAATGTCCACTCGGCACATTGTCTCCTGCAATCCGGTCGCTGATCTGTGTGTGACCCTGTGGAAGGGACAGCGTGCGTCCCGAGGTAATGGTCAGTCTGTGACCCAGGGGACAGGACAGCGTGCGTATCGAGGTAATGGTCAGTCTGTGACCCAGGGGACAGGACAGCGTGCGGCTCGATGTAATGGTCAGTCTGTGACCCAGGGGACAGGACAGTGTGCGTATCTAGGTAATGGTCAGTCTGTGACCCAGGGGACAGGACAGCATGCGCCTCGAGGTAATGGTCAGTCTGTGACCCAGGGGACAGGACAGCGTGCGTATCGATGTAATGGTCAGTCTGTGACCCAGGGGACAGGACACCGTGCGTCTCGAGGTAATGGTCAGTCTGTGACCCAGGGGACAGGACACTTTAACACAGCAGACGGAGAGTATGTGATTCAGGGGATCTGGCAGTGTGTAATCCGGAGGCTGATCTGTGTGTGACGCTGGTGACTGAACAGTTTGTGATCCAGGGAGAATTTGTTTGTGGAAAATAATCCCAGTGATATTTCTCAGTAGCAACTGACACCATTCCATTAAGCACCTCTGGTTGTCAGTGTGTTCAACTACTGCATAGCCAGTGATCAGTATTATTGTGTCTATCCTGTTCTGTATCTGGGAGTGGATGTGTCTGGTCACCGGCTTATTGGGATGGTCACCTAGCAGGAAGTGCGATTCACATTCACCAACACAGTTCCACTCCAAATCTGATCACCCGGAGTCTCGGCTCCATTGATTGATGGCTCTGTGTCTGTTCTCGCTGGAATTTAGAAGGATGAGGGGGTGAGGGATCTCAATGAACACTTTCGAATGTTGAAAAGGCTAGACAGAGTAGATGTTGAAAGATGTTTCCCATGGTGGGGAAGTCCAGGATAAGAGGACACAGCGGAAGGATAGAGGATCATCCATTTAAACAGAGATGGGGAGAAATTTCTCTAGCCAGAGGGTGGTGAAGTTGTGGAATTTGTTACCACAAGCAGCTGTGGATGGGTGTATTTAAGGCAGAGTCCTGGAGATTATTGATTGGAGACGGAATCATAGGTTACGGGAAGAAGGCCGAGAACTGCGGTTGAGGAGGGTAAAAAAGGATCAGCCATAATTGAATGGCGGTGCAGATTCGATGGGCTAAATGGCCTAATTCTGTACCTAAGTCTTATGATCTTATTGTAGCCACCCATTGTAAATCCTTGTTTTGCTGAGATCTGAATCGCTCTAGTATAACTTGTAATTCGTCATTTAATTCAAATGGGAAATTAAATCAGGTCCGGAAATTACTGAAGAGTTTGTCACTAGACAGCTCATCGAGTGAAGATGATCGGGGCACCGGAAACAATGCACCAAAGCAGGGCCAGATTAAGAGCGATGTCCCAGTTGAATGCCGTCCGGCCACAAAGGAAGGAGAGCAAATTCAGCCCAGAGACAGTGACGTCAGAGACACCAATCAGGACCCCGGAACTAGCACAAGTGAGGCGACTGCCTGTCAGCTCGGCAGCTCATCAAACATGCAATTGTCAAGTCCCCAACAAGGAGTGGGTGAGTGAAATGTGAGGGTGATGTGTTCACAGAATGTAGTACGGGGAAGGGTAAATGTGAGGCTTTGTTGGAGGGTTATAAGTATAGAGATTGGTTAGAGGAGAGGAGAAATGTATGGGTGTGGTACTTATGGTAGTGGGGCACCCGTGATCCCACTACAGTAAACGTACTACATGTTTCAAGAATTTCCAGGATGTGTATCGGAGGAAATGCAACTGTCCAGATGAAGACAGCATTTCTGGGATACGAATTAAGGGAAATGTTTTCGCCAGGATGGAGAGAGCATCTCTGAGAGGCCACTCTCGTTGACAGCCCCAGCATTTACTCCCATCCTAAATTGAAATAGGTGAGTGGGTGGATTTGGAGTGGTTCGTTTCTGGCAAAGCAGTCCTTCTGGTAAAGCATTGTTGGGTAGGTTTTGCGGACAGTCTTGGGGAAAAGGACATATGTGTGTACATGGCCGATCCCAGTGTGGTTCCTTGTGGAACATGACTGGTCAAAGATCGCCAGCCAGGTTAAGCCTCACTACTATATGTCTGCTAAGGGGAAGGTGACTATGAATCCAAAAGGTCAAGCATGTTAATTTTCTGTATGAGACTCCCATGTGGGACCTTGTCAAACACCCGCCTAATATCCAAGTAGGCAAGATCCACTGTGCAACTTCATGCATCAGCTTTGTCACTTCCTGGAAGAACTCAATCAAGTTAGCAAGATGCTTCTTCACCTTCCCAAAGCCTTGCAGCTGAACCATAAACCACACTAACATTCTCTCTTTCATTCTCTCATGGAGCAGATATAAAAGGCTGAATGCATGTACTACCAGCTTCAAGGACAGATTTAATTCTGCATTTATAAGACTACTGATGGTCAGCAACTATGTCAGGATTCACTCTTATTAATAATAAGACAATCTTATATATAAAATTATAACTTCGTGCATGTTGCAACTAATAACCAGTCATTGAGATAACCCGAGTATACTTACAGAAGGGCAGAAAATATACTGTTAGGTTATGAAGGGATTTACATAAGAACATAAGAGATAGGAGCAGGAGTAGGCCAATCGGCCCCTCAAGCCTGCTCCGCCATTCAACAAGATCATGGCTGATACAATCTTAACTCTAGTTTTCACGGAATCCCACAAGGCAACAGTGCCAACCAACAGGGCACCATGCCGCCCATTTTATTTTATTATTCATCCCGCCCAAACCCATGTGATCACCCGGGGAAAAAAACCGAGTTGCCAATTGAGGAGAAAAAATCTGGAAAATTCCTCTCCGACCCATCCAGGCTATCGAAAACTGGTCCAGGAGATCACATGGCTGATCTAAACCTAACCTCATGTCCACTTAGCTGCTCGCTCACCGTGTCCCCTAATGCCATTTTTATCCAGGAAAATATCTATCTCCGTTTTGAATTTATTGAGTGCAGTAGCTTCCACAGCTCTCTGGGGCAGTAAATTCCACAGCCCCACTACCCTCTGAGTGAAGAGATTTCTCCGCATCTCAGTCCTGGAACGGCATCCCCTTATTTTAAGATTATGCCCCCTAGTCCTAGTTTCACCCATCATTGGGAACATTCTCCCCGCATCCACCCGATCAAGCCCCTTCACAATCTTATGTGTTTCAATAAGATCGCCTCTCATTCTTCGGAACTCCAATGAGTAGAGTCCCAATCTACTCAACCTCTCATCATACATCAACCCACCCATCCCCGGAATTAACCTAGTGAACCTTCTCTGCACTGCCTCGAGAGCCAGTGTGTCCTTTCTTAAATATGGACAACAGAACTGCACGCTGTACTCCAGGTGTGGTCTCACCAATACCCAGTACAACTGCAGTAAGACCTCCCTGTTCTTATACTCCATCCCCCTAGCAATAAAAGCCAGCATTCCATTGGCCTTCTTGACCACCTGCTGCACTTGCATACTAACTTTTTGTGTTTCCTGCACCAGGACCCCCAGATCGCTTTGCACAGAAGCACTTTCCAGTTTCTCTCCATTTAGATAATAAGTTGCTCTATTATTTTTCCTGCCAAAGTGCAAGACCTCACACTTGTCAGTATTATATTTCATCTGCAAAATGTCTGCCCAATCACTCAGCCTATCTATGTCCCCCTGCAGGGTTTCAATGTCCTCCGCACTCATTACACTCCCTCCCATCTTTGTGTCATCAGCAAATTTCGATACGTTGCACTTAGTCCCTTTCTCCAAATCATTAATATAGATTGTAAAGAGTTGGCGTCCCAACACCGACCCCTGTGGAACACCACTAGTCACTAACTGCCAGTCTGAGAATAAAACATTTATCCCAACTCTCTGTTTTCTGTTAGAAAGCCAATCCTCCACCCATGCCAGAATATTATCCCCAATCCCATGATTTTTTTACTTTAAGTAATAATCTTTGGTGTGGCACCTTGTCAAATGCCTTTTGGAAGTCCAAATACACCACATCCACTGGTTCCCCTTTATCTACCCTATATGTTATGTCCTCAAAGAACTCCAACAAATTTGTCAAACATGACTTCCCTTTTGTAAAGCCATGCTGACATTTTCCTATTAAGCTATGTTTATCCAAATGCCCTGTTACTGTTTCCTTAATTACCGATTCCAACATTTTGTCAACCACAGATGTTAGGCTAACTGGCCTATAATTCCCAGCCTTCTGTCTATTGCCCTTTTTAAATAAAGGAGTTACATTAGCATTTTTGCAATCTGATTTAAGGAACAAATGATAATAAATGATGTAATTCTATATTCTATGCTGTACTATTCTATGTTCTACGATACCGAACTTCCTCAACCGTCTGAAGTGAAAGAGGCGCTTATGTGCCTTTTTCAGCACACAGATGATGTGAACAGACAGTGAGGGATCCTCGGTGATGGGGATGCCGAGGAACTTAAAGCTGTTCACTATCTCAGCCCCAGATCGACTGATGTCAATAGGGGTTTACCCGTCTTCGTTCCTCCTGTAGTCCACAACTAGCTCCTTTGTTTTTGCGATATTGAGGGAAAGGCTGTTATCTTGCCATCACTGTGTCAGAGAGATGACCTCTTCCCTGTAGGCCACCTCGTTATTGCTTGAGAGGAGGCCAATCTATGTAGTGTCGTCGACAAATTTCATTAGCAGATTAGAGCCGTGGGTGGCGACACAGTCATGTGCATACAGGGAAACTAAATTCGGGAGACCGGTTGTTATGGCAACAGGTGACATTGAATTTCAAAGACATCTTGGTCAGTTTTTGAGATGGGCTGAGGAATGGCAAATGGTTTTTAACTTGGACAAGTGAGAGATGATGCATTTTGGACTGTCAACTGGGTAGGACTGGTATAGTGAACGAGAGAGCATCGGGTGTTGTGGAACAGAGTGACCTGGGGTGACAAGAGTACAGTCACTGAAAGTGGACGTGCAAGTATAAAAGGTGAAAAAGAAGGTTTTAATAATGCTGGCCATCAGTTAGGGCATTGTAGTTATATAGATTTTTAGTGCGGCTACACAGGGTATTATGTACAGTTGTGTTCACCCTACTGTAGTACAGATGTTATCAGTCTGGAGAGGGTGCTGACGAGATTGCTGAAGATGCTGCCTGGACTAGAGGGCCGAGTCATAGGAAGAGGTTGGCCAAGTTGGATCTTCATTCCAGAGGAGAATGGAGGTGACATTGTAGGAGTTTATAAAATCAGGAGGGAGTACAGATAATGTGGTTCATCATTGTATTTTTCCCAGGGTTCAGGATTCAAGCTTGCGTAATGTCATTCCAGTATAGCAGAACAAAATAATTGTTACTCTGTGTTCGAAGCAGGACGGGGAGAGAGAAAAAAACAACAAAATGACAGAGACCACAATAATAAACAAAACACAATACATAAAGTACGATAGCTTAAAAACTTTGATTGTATGTCCCTAAAGTGATGTTAGGCACAGGAGATCTCGACATACGGAGACTGACATTGATTGTCTTGCCATTAAGTGACGTTAGGCACAGGAGAGTCTGGACATACGGAGACTGACATTGATTCTATGTCCCTAAAGTGACGTTAGGCACAGGAGAGTCTGGACATGTGAGACTGACATTGATTCTATGTCCCTAAAGTGACGTTAGGCACAGGAGAGTCTGGACATATGGAATCTGATACTGATTTTCTATCCATAAAGTTAATTTATGCACAGGAGTCCCTAGAACTGTCAGGAAACTAGTAGTGGGTTAGTGAGTATAGGTGTTGATCAGGCTTACCTCTTCTTTGTGGTGGCGTGTTGGGGAGGAAGCATTAAGAAGAGGGACACCTCATGTCTTAATAAGCTGGTAAGGAAGGCGGGCTCTGTCGTGGGCAAAGTACTGGAGAGTTTAACATCGGTAGCTGAGCGAAGGGCGCTGAGTAGGCTACGGTCAATTATGAAAAACCCTGAACATCCTCTACATAGCACCATCCAGAGACAGAGAAGCAGTTTCAGTGACAGGTTACTATCGATGCAATGCTCCTCAGACAGGATGAAGAGGTCAATACTCCCCAATGCCATTAGGCTTTACAATTCAACCGCCAGGACTTAAGAACTTTTTTAAAGCTATTATTAATGCTTTTTGAGTTAGTGATTTAGATGCATATCATATTTTTACTGAGTTAAGTATTGTATGTAATTAGTTTTTGCTACAACAAGTGTATGGGACATTGGAAAAAAGGTTGAATTTCCCCATGGGGATGAATAAAGTATCTATCTATCTACTGCTTGGGGGAAATGACTGTTTTGAGCCTGATTGTCCCGGCGTGGGTGTTACAGATCCACAATTCCTTTAAGGCAGCAGCAGAGTCGTAAAGAGAGTTTAGGGCATATTGACCTTTATAACGCAGGCTATTAAGAAGAGGGGTTGGGATATTAATGCTGAAGTTGCAAAAGACACCGTGATTCCAAAATATGCGGAATTGTGCGCAGTTCCGGTCAGCTGCTGGAAAGAAAGATATCGATAAGCGTGAAAGAGAGCACGGAAAATTACACGGACATTGCTTGTGTTTCAGAAAGTAATTATAGTGTTAGGTTGAACAGGTTAGCACTTAATTACCTGGAATACAGAGAAGTGATGGGGTATATGCAGGGCTCCAACTTTTTTATGCCATTTGCCCCTACAATTAAAGCAAGGGTCCATGGGTTGGGAACCCCCGCTAGAGATATAGAAATCTATGATGGTATAAATAGGGTGAATACAGGTAGGAATTTTCCCCTCAGTTTGGGTAAGGTCATGGATTTAGGGCAAAAGGTGACACATTTAAGGGGAATCTGAGGGGGAACTACTTCACTCAGTGGGTGGTGCGAATGGGGAACCAGTTCCCAGCAGAAGTAAGAGATGGAGGCTCAATTGTAGTATTTGAGAGATATTTGGGTAGGTAAATGAATGAGGGAGTTATAGAGGGCTATGGTCTGGGTGCAGGGAGATGGGACCACACTGAACATGGCACGAACTGGATGGGTAACAGTCCTGTGTCTGTGCTCCAAGGGTTCTGCGAATCTCAATTGAAACTTCTACACGTAATCAACATTTATTGCAGACAGGTCGAATCCAACAACGTGATTTTATTTTTGGACCAGCGTCTGCACTGCTGAGAATTCTGTAGAGCTGGAACTACCATGAGATTTACTGAATGCACCTCAACAGGGTAAAAACAACCGCTGGAATTTTAGTACCACCATTACAAAATGGCTGAATGTTCGGTTCATCTTTGTCACAATGAAACCGAGAACGTGTCACACTGAGTTTGGTATTTCCCCGCTCGGTTATCTTTGCGAGCCACTTCCTCCGTCACCAGGGCAACAGCTCACCAGAGCTGCAGAGAGTGTTGAACATGTTTATCGCTCTCTGGTTGCTGACTCTCAGCGGAGAGAGAGTGGCCTCAGATACGAGGATGTTTTCAGCATTTACTGTCCGGGATGGAATGAAGAAAATTGTAGGGATTGAATTTATGCAATTCTGTTCTGGGTGTCAAACACCTTGCAGTTAGTCAATCGTTTCTTCATCAAAAGAACAAAATGAAATCTTCTGCACTGAGTTTCCAATGCTATATTTTCAATTTTATATTTAAAATAATATATTGAAAATATGCACTCAGCAATAAAATAATGAACAAATATGCTCAATGTAACTCTGGAGACAAGTTGAAATGTATCCGCACCCTCTTTGTGACCCAATGCCCATGTTTCCCGGCCGATCCCCGTCCAGACAAAGGATCATCAGTCTCCAGTTCTGTCACGGGTTGGTGTGGGAGTGTAAGTTTTTGAACTTGGATTAGCTGAGACACTGCCGCATATTACCGGCAGCAAAGAGCCCTGGGAGAGTTGATGCTTGAGATACAATCTTGGTATGTGGTCTCCAGGAGTATGGGACTGTCAGTGTTTGGGCTTCGGTCTACGTCGGTGTTAGATGTTTCTCCTTCCGCAAAGAAGCAGACGTCTCCGGTGGCTGGATATTGGTAGCGTGAATCTCTCAGTGTGAGATGTGGAAAAGATGTGCGAGGCTCTCGGTGTGGGCTGTGACCCTCTGAGGTTGGATCTTGGGATACCTCACCTGTTTTGACTCAGATAAAATGAATCAGGGGATCAAGTTGTCCAGGTTTATGAGATGTTAAGCGAGTATCTCTGTTCTGTGCTCAGATATTTGGTTCTGAAGTTCCTTTGGAAGCAAAGCAGAGAATGAATTCCCATTCCATCCCTCAGAGGGAGAGGCTGTGGTGAAATACGCTGTTCTGTGTTTGCACCAGCAGAAATAGACCGTGGTTCCAGAAATCAATTCACATTTGGAAATTCCCCTTCACTGTCACCTGTCTATCTGCCAGTGGGAGTCAAAGAGAAACTCGAGATGCTGAAGATGGAACAGAACTTGGAACAGTACATCACAGGAACAGGCCCTTTGGCCACAATGGTGTGCCGAACCAGCTGAAAAGTAAATCAACCCCCGCCCCAAAAAAAAATGACTCCTTCCTACACAATGTCCATATCCTCTCAATATTCCTCACACCCATCTGCCTATCTAAAGTCTCTTAAAAGCGCCCATTGTATTTGCTTCCACCACCATAACAGACAGCTCATTCCAGATATCCTCACCTCTCTGAGTAAAGCAACTTACCCTCACATTTTCTTTGCATCTACTCTCTCACACGTTCATTGCTGGTATTAGACATTTCAAAACAGCGAAACGATACTCCCTGTCGACTCTATCTACGTCTTTCATAATCTTATAAACCTCTACCAGATCTTCCCTCAGTCCCCACCGCTCCATGGAGAGCAACCCAAGATTTTCCACTAAAACCTGGATGATGTTTGAATCCATTCTGACGAAAGGTCAGGAAACCGAATCGCTAATATTGTCCCTCTCCCCACGGCTGCTCCTTATCTGCTGAGCTTTTCTAGTGATTCCAGTTTCTCTTTATTACATTCACCCTGTAACATTTTAAATCTCATTTTAAATCGACCAGTGCACCAGCGCTCGTTTGAGTTGATAGAAGAGTAAAGAAACCAAAGCTTTTCCCAGTACATTATCCTGGTCCCAATTGTCCCGTTTTTCCCGGAAATGTATTCAGTACAGTTGTTGCTAACAAGGTTCACAAAATAATCTGGAGAATGATAAGCATTATGCACGAGGAGCATTTGATGGCCCTGGGCTTGTGTTCAGCGGAGTTCAGAGGAATGGTGGTTGGGGGTTGGTTGTAGGGGATGTGGAGTTAGGGCGGGGATGATTATTTACACCAACTGAATAACAACAAGTCTGGATGCAGTGGGAATGTAGATGCCTTCATTAGGCGGAGAGTCTGGGATCTGACAGTATTGCCTCAGAATAAAGAAGCTTCACTTTAAAAGTGAGATGAGAGATATTACTTCAGTCAAAGGTTGGTTGATCTGTGGAATTTGTTACCACAAAGGGTATCCAGGGTTAAGGAAGGACATCCTGGCTGTAGAGGAAGTGCAGCGTAGATTCACGAGGTTAATTCCTGGGATGTCTGGACTGTCTTACGCAGAGAGGTTAGAGAGACTGGGTTTGTACACGCTGGAATTAAGGAGATTGAGAGGGGATCTGATTGCAACATATAAGATTATTAAGGGATTGGACAAGATAGAGGCAGGCAATATGTTCCAGATGCTGGGAGAGTCCAGTACCAGAGGGCATGGTTTGAGAATAAGGGGTAGGTCATTTAGGACACAGTTAAGGAAAAACTTCTTCTCCCAGAGAGTTGTGGGGGTCAGGAATGCACTGCCTCGGAAGGCAGTGGAGGCCAATTCTCTGGATGCTTTCAAGAAGGAGCTAGATAGGTATCTTATGGATAGGGGAATCAAGGGATATGGGGACAAGGCAGGAACCGGGTATTGATAGTAGTTGATCAGCCATGATTTCAAAATGGCGGTGCAGGCTCGAAGGGCCGAAAGGTCTACTTCTGCACCTATTGTCTATAAAGGGTGATGGAGGTGATCGCTTGGTATATTCATGTTCTGGATTGCTAAATAGGCTGAGAATTATAGCAGGGAAGCAAGAATACAGTGTTGGAAAATAATCCACCATGATTATGTCTCTTTTGGAAGAGGACAGCGAGGCTTTGAGAAGAAGTGCGGCGGCGGCCATTTTCAAATTGCTTCTCAGATCGGAATTCTGAGAGGCGGGACTGCGCAGGCGCGTGAAGGAGGCCTGGGAAGGAGGGAAGATATAAAAAGGAGAGAAGGAGTGAGGCAGTTCTCTTTTGGAAGAGGACAGCGAGGCTTTGAGAAGAAGTGCGGCGGCGGCCATTTTCAAATTGCTTCTCAGATCGGAGTTCTGAGAGGCGGGACTGCGCAGGCGCGTGAAGGAGGCCTGGGAAGGAGGGAAGATATAAAAAGGAGAGAAGGAGTGAGGCAGTTCTCTTTTGGAAGAGGACAGCGAGGCTTTGAGAAGAAGTGCGGCGGCGGCCATTTTCAAATTGCTTCTCAGATCGGAGTTCTGAGAGGCGGGACTGCGCAGGCGCGTGAAGGAGGCCTGGGAAGGAGGGAAGATATAAAAAGGAGAGAAGGAGTGAGGCAGTTCTCTTTTGGAAGAGGACAGCGAGGCTTTGAGAAGAAGTGCGGCGGCGGCCATTTTCAAATTGCTTCTCAGATCGGAGTTCTGAGAGGCGGGACTGCGCAGGCGCGTGAAGGAGGCCTGGGAAGGAGGGAAGATATAAAAAGAACGCAGCCTTAAGCAGCGGGCAGCGGAGTGAGTCGGGAGCAGAGTGTAGGGCTTGGGCTCAGAGGGCTTAGGCGGAAGAGGGCACAGTAGGCTTATCTTTTAGTTCTTGTTATTTTCAGTTATTCGGGAAGTATGAGTGTGAGGGCAGCTTGTTGTTCTCGGTGTCGGATGTGGGAGATTCTGGAGTCTCCGAGCCTCCCGGACGTCCACATCTGCGCCAGGTGCGCCGAACTGCAGCTCCTGAGGGACCAAATTAGGGAAGTGGAGCTGCAGCTCGATGACCTTCGCCTGGTCAGGGAGAGTGAGGAGGTGATAGAGAGGAGTTACAGGCAGGTGGTCACTCCGGGGCCACGGGAGGCAGATAGGTGGGTCACGGTCAGGAAGGGGAAGGGGCATGTACTAGAGAGTACCCCAGTGGCTGTACCCCTTGAGAATAAGTACTCATGTTTGAGTACTGTTGGGGGGGACAGCCTACCTGGAGGAAGTGACAGTGGCCGGGCCTCCGGCACAGAGGACGGCCCTGTAGCTCAGAAGGGTAGGGATAGAAGAAAGAGGACCATAGTAATAGGGGATTCGATAGTCAGGGGTTCAGACAGGCGGTTCTGTGGAGGTGATCGGGAGTCCCGGATGGTAGTTTGCCTCCCTGGTGCCAGGGTCCGGGACGTTTCTGATCGCGTCCAAGATATCCTGAAGTGGGAGGGTGAGGAGCCAGAGGTCGTGGTACATGTAGGTACCAATGACATAGGTAGGAAAGGGGAAGAGGTCCTGAAACGAGAGTATAGGGAGTTAGGAAGGCAGTTAAGAAGAAGGACCGCAAAGGTAGTAATCTCGGGATTACTGCCTGTGCCACGCGACAGTGAGAGTAGGAATGGAATTAGGTGGAGGATGAATGCGTGGTTGAGGGATTGGAGCAGGGGGCAGGGATTCAAGTTTCTGGATCATTGGGACCTCTTCTGGGGCAGGCGTGACCTGTTCAAGAAGGACGGGTTACACTTGAATCCTGGGGGGACCAATATCCTAGCGGGGAGGTTTGCTAGGGCTACGGGGCAGACTTTAAACTAGTAAGATGGGGGGGCGGAAATCAATTTGAGGAAACTATGGGAGAGGAGGTTAGTTCACCAGTAGAGCAAGTAAGTAGACCGTGTGTGAGGGAGGACAGGCAGGTGATGGAGGAGGGATGCGCTCAGCCCGAAGTTGTAGGGGAGAAGAAAGAAAAGGATAATAAATTTGAATGCATTGCTAGGGATGAAAAGAGAGGAGGAGGTGGAGAGTATCTTAAATGTATCTATTTTAATGCTAGGAGCATTGTAAGAAAGGTGGATGAGCTTAAAGTGTGGATTGATACCTGGAATTATGATGTTGTAGCTATTAGTGAAACATGGTTGCAGGAAGGGTGTGATTGGCAACTAAATATTCCTGGATTTAGTTGCTTCAGGTGTGATAGAGTAGGAGGGGCCAGAGGAGGAGGTGTTGCATTGCTTGTCCGAGAAAATCTTATGGCGGTGCTTTGGAAGGATAGATTACAGAGCTCCTCTAGGGAGGCTATTTGGGTGGAATTGAGGAATGGGAAAGGTGTAGTAACACTGATAGGAGTGTATTATAGGCCACCTAATGGGGAGCGTGAGTTGGAAGAGCAAATGTGTAAGGAGATAGCAGATATTTGTAGTAAACACAAGGTGGTGATTGTGGGAGATTTTAATTTTCCACACATAGATTGGGAAGCTCATTCTGTAAAAGGGCTGGATGGTTTAGAGTTTGTGAAATGTGTGCAGGATAGCTTTTTGCAACAATACATAGAAGTACCGACTAGAGATGGGGCAGTGTTGGATCTCCTGTTAGGGAATGCGATAGGTCAGCTGACAGATGTATGTGTTGGGGAGCACTTCGGGTCCAGTGATCACAATAGCATTAGCTTCAATATAATTATGGAGAAGGACAGGACTGGACCTAGAGTTGAGATTTTTGATTGGAGAAAGGCTAACTTTGAGGAGATGCGCAGGGATTTAGAGAGAGTGGAATGGGTCAAGTTGTTTTATGGGAAGGATGTAATAGAGAAATGGAGGTCATTTAAGGGTGAAATTATGAGGGTACAGAATCTTTATGTTCCTGTTCGGTTGAAAGGAAAGGTTAAAGGTTTGAAAGCGCCATGGTTTTCAAGGGATATTAGAAACTTGGTTCGAAAAATGAGGGATGTCTACAATAGATATAGGCAGCATGGAGTAAAGGAATTGCTCGAGGAATATAAAGAATGTAAAAGGAAACTTAAGAAAGAGATTAGAAAAGCTAAAAGAAGTTACGAGTTTGGTTTGGCAAATAAGGTGGAAGTAAATCCGAAAGGCTTCTACAGTTATATTAAAAGCAAGAGGATAGTGAGGGATAAAATTGGTCCCTTAGAGAATCAGGGTGGTCAGCTATGTGTGGAGCCGAGGGAGATGGGAGAGATTTTGAACGATTTCTTCTCTTCGGTATTCACTAAGGAGAAGGATATTGAATGGTGTAAGGTGTGGGAAACAAGTAAGGAAGTTATGGAACCTATGACAATTAAAGAGGTGGAAGTACTGGCGCTTTTAAGAAATTTAAAAGTGGATAAATCTCCGGGTCCTGACCGGATATTCCCCAGGACCTTGAGGGAAGTTTGTGTAGAGATAGCAGGAGCTCTGACGGAGATCTTTCAGATGTCATTAGAAACAGGGATTGTGCCGGAGGATTGGCGTATTGCTCATGTGGTTCCATTGTTTAAAAAGGGTTCTAGAAGTAAGCCTGGCAATTATAGACCTGTCAGTTTGACATCAGTGGTGGGTAAATTAATGGAAAGTATTCTTAGAGATAGTATTTATAATTATCTGGATAGACAGGATCTGATTAGGAGTAGTCAGCATGGATTTGTGCGTGGAAGGTCATGTTTGACAAACCTTATTGAATTTTTTGAAGTAGTTACGAGGAATGTTGACGAGGGTAAGGCAGTGGATGTAGTCTATATGGACTTCAGCAAGGCCTTTGACAAAGTTCCACATGGAAGGTTAGTTAAGAAGGTTCAGTCGTTAGGTATTAATGCTGGAGTAATAAAATGGATTCAACAGTGGCTAGATGGGAGATGCCAGAGAGTAGTGGTGGATAATTGTTTATCGGGATGGAGGCCGGTGACTAGCGGGGTGCCTCAGGGATCTGTTTTGGGCCCAATGTTGTTTGTAATATACATAAATGATCTGGATGATGGGGTGGTAAATTGGATTAGTAAGTATGCTGATGATACTAAGGTAGGAGGTGTTGTGGATAATGAGGTGGGTTTTCAAAGCTTGCAGGGAGATTTATGCCGGTTAGAAGAATGGGCTGAACGTTGGCAGATGGAGTTTAATGCTGAGAAGTGTGAGGTTCTACATTTTGGCAGGAATAATCCAAATAGAACATACAGGGTAAATGGTAGGGCATTGAGGAATGCAGTGGAACAGAGAGATCTAGGAATAACAGTGCATAGTTCCCTGAAGGTGGAGTCTCATGTAGATAGGGTGGTGAAGAAGGCTTTTGGAACGCTGGCCTTTATAAATCAGAGTATTGAGTACAGAAGTTGGGATGTAATGTTAAAATTGTACAAGGCATTGGTAAGGCCAAATTTGGAATATTGTGTACAGTTCTGGTCACCGAATTATAGGAAAGATATCAATAAATTAGAGAGAGTGCAGAGCCGATTTACTAGGATGTTACCTGGGTTTCAGCACTTTAGTTACAGAGAAAGGATGAACAAGTTAGGTCTCTATTCATTGGAGCGTAGAAGGTTGAGGGGGGATTTGATCGAGGTATTTAAAATGTTGAGAGGGATAGATAGAGTTGACGTGAATAGGCTGTTTCCATTGAGAGTAGGGGAGATTCAAACGAGAGGACATGATTTGAGAGTTAGGGGGCAAAAGTTTAAGGGAAACACGAGGGGGTATTTCTTTACTCACAGAGTGATAGCTGTGTGGAATGAGCTTCCTGTAGAAGTAGTAGAGGCCAGTTCAGTTGTGTCATTTAAGGTAAAATTGGATAGGTATATGGATAGGAAAGGAGTGGAGGGTTATGGGCTGAGTGCGGGTAGGTGGGACTAGGTGAGATTAAGAGTTCGGCACGGACTAGGAGGGCCGGAATGGCCTGTTTCCGTGCTGTGATTGTTATATGGTTATATGGTTATATGATTGATTATGGAGCAGACTAGAATGACCGAATCACCTAATTCTACTCCTATATATTATGACTTGTATCTTATACCATGACTGAGTGATGACTTCTTTGTATCCCATCACAAACAATAGAAAATCTTCAGATGCTGGAAATCCAAGCAGCACATACAAAATGCTGGAGGAACTCAGCAGGCAAGGCAGAATCTATGGAAGAGAGTAGAGTCGACATACAGATGCTGCCTAGCCTGATCAGTTCCTCCAGCATTTCGTGTGTTTTCCTTTGCATCCCATGTCAGGCTTTGTAAAGTGTGAGGGATAGTTCTAGATTTCTTCACTTGCATCATGATATATGCGTTCAAGATTTAAATGTCAGGTTAATGCTTTGTTCTCGTTTGTATTAGTTACATACTTCATTATCTGTCTGGTTAAAGTTAGATCTGCGGTGAGAGATTTATTGGAAGAAAACTCCACGACTGGAAGCAAACCACGACTGAAGACGAGGGAACAGCAACAAGTGAACCAGCCCGAGGACTGAGAGCACCAACTGGAGAGAACCCATCTGACTCGGAGATTCCAGTAATTCAGTCAGGAGAAAGTTTGGTGAGTCTCATTTACTCTAACACTGGTCCTTTAGACATTACATTTCTGTACCAAGGAAAATAGGAAATAGCTGGAGCGGGACTGAAAAAATGTAGAACTGACAGTTATGCCAGTTGCAATCATTCTAGATCTGCTAATGTGCTGTCAGCATCTCAGCTCCGTGAAGCAACGCACATTCCCTCATATCGTTTGCTCATTTCAAACATCACTTCTGATGTTTCCTTGCTTGGCTGTGTTAGGTCATAATAATCTCAAAATGCGTTGAGAATTTTCTCCCTTTATGAGACACGGCAGCGCTTCCTGCTGTAGTGATAGCAGAAATGTGGAATTACCATGAACTACAGCAACATGTCATTGACTCCTCTGTCTATTGCAAACTGCAATGATATACTTGCCCTCGAGTATATCGTCGTGCAAGCCTCTGCTAAGAGCAAACCCTCTTGAAGCCAAATGTCCCGGCACCACATTTCATTCAGTCCTAACTAGCAAATGTCAACGAATAATTTTGATTTACATACCCTCTAGTCATCAAGTATTTTTCTACAAATAAATTGTCAGAACCTATGAATATGTGATTAAGCAGCAATAGGTTTTGCAATGTTCCCATCTGACCATGGATCAAAGGCACGGGTTATATCTGTACTTGAGATGAACGAACGTCCTTGCAGCCAGGACTGCTGGAGCTGCCGGGGTCGATTTAAACTCAGTGATTTCGGGATGGGAAGCAGCGTGTTCGGTCAGGTGATGGAGGAGTTGATGTTAAGGTAGATGCAATGTTAAGAGACACTTTGGAAGGGTTGGCTGTGGACAGGGCATCATGTAGTGAAATGCAGCAACAGTTTCCCCTTCCTCCCTCACTCCCATTCTCACCCTCCTATTTTTTGCCGGTTTTAATTGTGGGAGTTGTGATCTCTTTATACTCACTGACCAGGGAAAGTAAAGCCTGTGATTCCATTCAAAGCCCAGTTTCTTTGTAAAGAGTGGGGTTGAAGTTTATCGAGATGAACATGGGGAACGCGTAAAGAAAGTTTAAATCAGATCAGTAGTAGTTTCTGAGGGCCGAGTGGTCCAGTTATGCATTTGTTGTGTTGATTAGAAAAGTTCTGACAGTTTAATTAGTGCAAGCCAATACAACTTCTGCATATCAATTATATTGTGGAACTGAAAAGAAATATTACATTGATTAAGTATATACATCGAGATTTGTGCGTTAATGTTGTACCCCAGCGGGTTGCAGATCGACCATAACTCATTCGGTGAGCTGGCCAGCGCGGTACGGGACCGAGGGACGCGCTTCCCGTTCCCTGTTACTGACTCTACAGTCTCCCCATCTACCGCGCGCTCCAGCTCACCGCCCCGCCCACTGCCCCACGCGCGCCCTCTTGCGGAGCTTCGTCTCCCTCACTCTCCCGGGCTGACGTTGAGACGATTCAAGCATGCTGAGTGTGCCCGGTATGTCTCGTGAAGTGACGTGAAATTTACTTGTCTCTCATTGGTGATAGCAAATGCCAAATTAGTATACCAACCAATGGGGATGTGGGCATTCCTAACCCGACTCCCGGGAAAGATACAACGGTTGGCGGAGCTGCAAGGGTGACGCATTGAAGTGGGAGTGCAGGGGGGTTATCTCCTCTGAAGTGGCGAGGACGAAGAAGGCTTCAGTATATTTGTAGCGGACACTGGTAAAGTGTTGCCCTGCAAGTGCGCTGTGGGGGTGATTTTGAGAGCAAGTCAAGATCATACTATATGACACAATGGGCTGGGGGGACCCAGTGGCTGTCTTTTGTTTAACGTATCTGGGTTTAAACAACGGAGTAAACAGACCCACCTTAGGCCAGCAGGCTGTCCCAGTGGGTGCTGTGGGGACAGACACCTGGAGCATGGCTGATCCTTGTCTGCATTAGCAATTTATCTGAGGGACAAAATGCAATATTTACTAGTCTGATATTGACTGAAAACATCTATATTTATCATGTATTCTGTTTATGATATAATCATTGTCCACTTTATGTTCAAATTTAATAACCACGCCACATGCTTGATGTCATGTGCGGCTTCCCCACAACGGGATCTGACGTCACGTGTGCAGTTCCGTACGTCACACTGGCGTTGAGACGGTCGAACTTTACCGCCTAAGGTATCAATTACCTGACCCACCCACCCCACCCTACAATCAACAGAGGAGTTACACTCTTCACATAGGTGTGAAGCCATGTTTATCACTGGTTACACCCAATAGCAGAGACAGAGCAGCTGAGAGGGCGTTACCTCAGCTGCCTTCATCTCCTGCTCCCGCATCGAACTCCCCGTCAAAGCGGAACAAACCTCAAGTAAATGTCCTGCTTATTGATTTATTTCCACTTCCCTTCCGAGGGAAGTTGGGGGCGTTTGTGAAGCGTCTCCTGCGGCCGGAGTCTGATGTATTGCTGACAGGTAGGAGGATACCGCTCGGTTCATCGGCTTGATGCTAGCCCCATATGGAGGGATCTCGGCAGAAGGGCGAGTGTGAGGGATTTTACTGAGAGGATAAAGAAGGTGTGTGAGGGGGTGGACAGGGTGGAGTCTGAGAGGATGTTTATTCCAGTGGTGGATCCAGGCGGAGGATGGGGGAAGGAGCCCATTGACAGTGGGAAAGGGACATGAGTGGCTCGTCTGTGGAAATGTCTGAGTCCACGGTGGTGGCGAGCAGAGATGTTCACCACTTCGGGGGTGGGGGGGGGATGGGGCAAGCACCGGCAGACTGAGCTGCAAGTGGGTCTAATGGTCTGGGCAAAGTGGATTGGAGTGGTGTTGGGGGCAAGGAAGGACTTGTCTTGGGTCCTATTGAATGACAGGATGGACTGGATGGGCTGAGTGGCCTGTTCCTATTCTTGTTGTCTGTGTATTTAATGAGAAGGAATAACCAGACTCTTCTTGGGTCTGCAGGATATCCCAGTGGGTGTAGTAGGGACCGCTGCTTGGAGCCCAGTTTTTCCAAAACTGTGTCAACAATTTGGCTGAGGGACCAAATTCAACATTTCCAAGTCTGTTCTTGAAAAAAATGTATATTTGTACATTGTTAATGACAGAGAATGTATATTTATGATTATTGACACAAAATATATATTTGTATATTGTTAATGATATAAAACTTGTATTACTATATTGATAATGACATAGAATTGTATAAATTATGTTCCATGTGTTATCTGAATGTACTTGCCTGTGATGTTGCTGCAAGTCAGTGTTATTCTGTACCTGCATCTTCCTGTACATGCACACTTGTCAATAATTTCAACAGTACCTGCGAAAACTCTGAGATTTGAATAGTGAAGATCATCTTGGCATCTCGGTAGGTCAATTATAAAGAGATAATATACTGTTAAGTACAAGACCCTTAACAGTGTCAATGAGCAGAGGGATCTTGGAGTCCCAAGTTCATCGCTCCCTCAAAGTGGCTACACCGATTGACACGGTGGTTAAGAAGGCAAATGGCATGCTTGCCTCTATTAGTGAAGGTATTGCATTCCAAATTCAGGAAGTTATGTTGCAGCTTCATAAAACTTGAGTTAGGCCACATCTGAAGTGTTTCATACAGTTCTGGTTGCCCCCATTCTCGGAAGGATGTCGGGGCTTTGGAGAGGGTGCAGAAGAGGTTTACCAGGATACTGCCTGGATTAGAGGGCATGAGCTATAACGAGAGGCTGGACAAACTAGTGTTGTTTTCTCCTGGGCGGCGCAGGAATAAGAGGATGGAGGTGTATAAGATTATGAGATTTCTTCGACAGTTTTCTCTGGACCCACGCAGGCTAGGGTAAGACGATGGAGGTTTATAAGGTTACGAGACACATAGATAGAGTAGACAGAGAATAACTATTTACCCGGGGTAGAAATGTCAAGATCAAGATGCATGCATTTAAGATGAGGGGGGTTGTTTGAAAGGAGATGTGAGGGGAAAGTGTTTTTTTTTACACAGAGGGGTGGTTTGGTGGAATGTGCTGCCTGGTGCGATGACAGCGGCAGGTATATCGGGGACTTTTCAGAGATGTTTAGATAGACACATGAATGTGAGGGGAAATTGTGCAGGCAGAAGGGATTAGTTTAGTTGGCAATTTGATTAACTGAATAGTTTGAATACAACATTGTGGGCCGAAGGGCCTGTTCCTGTGCTGTACTGTTCTATGCTCTGTGTCTTTTGTCGAAAGGTTTCGCGATTATGGAGGCAAAATAAGTGAGTGGGAACAACAGGTCAGCTGGAGCCCAATGTGGGAAATGTGAAATCACACACTTCTGTAGTACAGACCGCAATCCTGAGTGTGATTCAATGGGGATGGACTGATGTGCAGTTGGTAGGGAGGGAGGACAAAGGTGCATTGTATTTATTGCAAGAGTTACTGGGTATAAGAATGAAAATAACTTTAACAATTATTTGTGCTTTGTTGAGATTGTACCTGGAATATGGTGTAAAATCCCGCTCCCCATACTAACACGGGTTATACAGAGCAAAGAACAAACTGCCGGAGGAACTCAGTGGGTTGGGCAGCATCTGTGGAGGGAAATGGACCGTCAACATTTCGGGCCGAGACTCTCCCTCTGGACTGAGAGAGACGGGAAATAATCAGAGAAAAGAGGTGAGGTGTGGGGATGGGGCAAGAGCTGGGGAGTGAGAGGCAGATCCAGGTGAAGGGGGAGGTGGGAAGGTGGACAGGAGTGGGAGGTGAGTGATTCGGACTGCAGTCCATGGAACTTAATTCCACAGAGGATTAACAAAGACGTCAGAGAGTATTTGTTATAGAGAGTGCAATGAAGATTCACCAGACTGATCCCTGGAGTGGTGGGGACATCATATGAAGAAAGATCAAATGTGATAACCCTTTTATTTAGAGAATCGAGGACTGAGAGGTGAACTCATTGAAATGCACAACATCATTATCGGTTGAATCAGGGATCCCAGTCTCAGAAAAAGGGGGTGGACTGTCCCGGACTGAGATGAGGGGAAATGTCTCCACTCCAGGGTTAGTGAATGTTTGTAAATCCCCACCACAGAGGCGGTGAAGACTCAATGATCACCCTCACTGAATAAAGAGGCTGGGAGATGGGTGGAGACTGAAGGGATCGAGTCAATGAGGATTGGGAAGAAATGTGGCTGAGATGGGAGAGCTGCTATCATATTGTCATTGGTTAAAGGGGCTGAATGGCCTCTTCCTACCGTTTCTCACTTGATGTTTCAGTGTTCCTGTCCAGTGAGCTCAGAGGATGTGAATAGAAATTAGTGTTTGTAAACATAGAAGTGATTTGAATGAAAACTACACAATTCCTTTTTGGGTCTGAATCATCTGTTAGACAGTAATGGGAATCAAACCCGTATTTCAGTGACCTAGTGGGTACAGGGATGGGATGGGAATGATACAGAGAGAAAAATTAAAAACGTAGCTGGTGTTAATTTGAAAAGTGGAAAATGTGGCGGGTGGATCAGGTAGCGTGTGAGGAGCGAGAAGCAGAGTCACGGGTATAAATGAGAGAACATGGGTCCATCACACGACCCTGTTTCCCGCTCCCTTTTTACCGCAGATCGGCAGCATCTGCAGGTTTTTTTTTCTGAGGCCCTGCCCCCGCGCTATGAGATACCATCACATTGCGCATGCTCAGTCAGGCGACGGGCAGTGATTTTTTTTTTGGATGGATGTGGGGGATCGTGTGGAGTTGGGATCAGGAGAGTGACCTCGCCCCCTGAGGCGGGGAGCCGGGGGAACGATCATTCTCTGTGGGGCGAGACCAACGAGATCCCGCAGGTGAGAATTGAGGCCGGTCCCGAGCTACATTGGGCAGTAATCCCTGTTATGTCCCTGAAAAGCCGGCTTCCCACCGCTTCCCGGCCAGAACCTGCTGGGTGGGTCCGGGTTGTGGGACTTTCACACCGAAGCTCCTGAGTTGAGCCGCCGCTCAGCCCCTGGTGCTGTGGTCCTAGTAGCGGGATGAGGTGGTGAGGCTGGGACTGAACCCATCCGTTGAGATGTATCCTGGGAACTTTATCTCCATCACCTGCCCCAGTAGTGGATCCAAACTTCACCTGGATTGATGCCTGGGTTCGATAATTGTTTCCATGTATCTGGGCTCCTAGAAAGAAATATTCCATACTTCACTTAACTCTCCCTGGAGAAGATCCAACCCGGCAACGCAGGTTGTCTGATAATATCCACCGCATGAAAATGGGAAATCTGTTTATTATTGTCATGTATAGAAGTTCAGTGGAAAATGTGGCAGGTGGATCAGGCAGCGTGTGAGGAGCGAGAAGCAGAGACACTGTTTTAAATGAGAGACCCTGCACCCATCACACGATCCTGTTCCAGCTCCATTTTCACTGCAGATCGGCAGCATCTGCAGGTTTGTTTCTGAGGCCCTGCCCCCGCGCTATGACTCACGATCACATTGCAACACGCTCAGTCCCGGGATGGGCAGTGATTTCTTGTGGATGGATGCGGTGGATCATTTGTGGGGTTGCGATCAGGAGAGTGACCTCGCCTCCTGGGGCGGGAAGCCGGGGGAAAGATCATTTCCTGTGGGGCGAGACCAACGAGACCCCGTAGGTGAGAATTGAGCGGACCCAAGCGACATTGGGCAGTGATTCCCGTTATTTCCCTGAACAGCCGGCTTCCACCGCTTCCCGGGCAGAACCTGCTGGGTGGGTCCTGGTTGTGGGACCTTCACACCAAAGCTCCCAAGGTGAGCTGCCGCTCAGCTCTTGGTGCTGTGGTTCTAGGAGTGGGTTAAGGTGCTGAAGCCGGGATGAATCCATCCATTGTGATCTATCCCGGGAACTTTATCCCCATCATCTGAACCAGTAGCAGATCCAAACTTCACCTGGATCGATACCTGGGTTCGATAATTGCTTTCATGTGTCCAGGCTCCGAAAATAATTTCAACACTTCAGTTAACTCTCCCTGCAGAAGATCCAACCCGGCAACCTAAGCTGTCTAATAATTTCCACTCCATGAAAATGGGAAATCTGTTTATTATTGTCATGTATAGAGGTTCAGTGGAAGTCTTGTCTTGCGTACCAACTACACACGTCTATTCATTAAACAGTACATTGAGGTGATACAAGGTAAAACAATATGTATTACAAATGATTATGGTTCCAGAGAAAGTGCCATGCAGAAAGTGTAAGGTCACTTCAAGTAAGAGTGTGGTCAGCTGTCCATCTTATCACACTGGGGACATTCAATTTGCTTATAACAGCAGAATGGAAACCGTCCTTGAGCCTGGTGGTACATGGTTTCACGTTTTTGTAGCTTCTCCCCGATGGGGAATGGGTGAGAAGTGAGAATGTCCCAGGTTGTGGGGAACTTTGAAGTACAAGGTCTGCTTTACTGAGGCAGTGGGAAGTGTAGACAGAGTCCATGGAGGGGAGGTTGGTTTCTATGATGTGCTCAGCTGTGTCCACAGCTCTCTGCAGTTCCATGCACTCATGGGCAGAGCAGTAGCCAGACAAAGGTGTCAAGTCTGGATGGGATCCTTTCCATGGTGCGTTGGTAACATTTGGTTCGGGGAGAAGGGTAGATGTCAAGTATCCAGTTGTTCTATTTTGGTCATTTTAGAATCTTTCATACAGTGGTATCTACTATTAATTCAGTAACTGTGTATTGCTGGAGTACCATCAGCGACCGTCCTTGATTCCTTCTCCTATCTGGTTCCATCTACTCATCTCTTGCCCATCTGGTTCAACCTCTGTCCTGCCTGTATCACACCACCTTACTGATATATCTCAACCATCTTGTTCAACCTCTGTCCAGCCTGTATCCCACTACCTCAATGATATATATCAACCATCTTGTTCAATCTCTGTCCAACCTGTATCCCACCACCTCAATGATATATATCAACCATCTTGTTCAACCTCTGTCCAGCCTGTATCCCACCACCTCAATGATATATATCAACCATCTTGTTGAACCTCTGCCCAATCTGTATTTCACCACCTCAATGATATATCTCAAAAATCTTGTCAATTTCTGACCAGTCTGTAATCAATAATTACAATCTTAGTTGGAACGTTACAAAATAGCGAAATGTTAATCTTGACAGCATTTAGATTTGAGTCAGTTACTTTATTTTTTTTGTCATTTTTGGAGAGCCGCTTTCTCTGTTGCCAGGGTAACAGCCCATGTGACTTGCAGGGAGTGGTGCACATTGTTATCGCTCTCTGGTCACGGTCACTCAGTGAGAGACAGCGGCCTCGGGAGCAAATGTAACAGACTGATAGTGGGGTGGGGAGAATGTTATGAGCATTGACTGTATTATCCCTGTATTGGAATGAAGACAAAACTAATGTATGTGGGCATTACATTTGTACAACTTTGTTCAGGCCGTCACAAACGTCTTGTAATCAGTCAATAGCTGTGCATAATTTAAAGTAAAAAGAGAGAATATTGGACACGTTCAGCAGATCGGGCAGCATCGTGGACAGTCCCAGTTCAGATACTGGGTCTTCCACAGTTTCTCTTTCCACAAAGCTGATCTGGTGAAAAGAGTTTCCAGCACTATTATTTCAATTTTATACTAAAAACATTTTATCCCTGTTAGCCTACAGGAAATGTGATGACCAATTGTGCTGGGCAAGACCTCATTTAGCAATAAGAAAATGATAAATTGAGTTCAGTTTAGCTGCAGGACACAATGCGAAACGTATCCCCAGTGTCTTGTGACTCTCGCCCAGGTTATCCAGCCCGATCATTGGTCCATTCAGATGACCATCAGGTTCCCGTTCGGCCCTAGGTTGATGGAGTGTTAGTTTCTGAACTCTGATTGGCCGAAACACTGCATCATTATACCTGTAACAAGGAGTACTAGAGTTGAGGTCTGGGCTGTAATCCTTAGTACTTATACAGATGGGACGTGATGCTCCTCCTTCCAAATGAATCAGAAGTCTCGGGCATCTGGACATTGGTTGTGGGTATATCCCTGAATACACCACTTGCTGTGAGATGTGTGGACGATGTGCGAGGCTTCTGGCGTCGGTAAGTGACAGGGTCAGCTGTGTGACACTGTGATGTTGGGTCATGGAATATCATAGCTTTAGATCAAGTAAAATGGACCCGGGGGTCAACGCCCAGGTTTATGAGGTGTTGAGCGAGTATTTCTGGTCTGTGTGTTCATTGTTCAAACCGTCTTTGTAAATTCCCCCTCACTGTCACACGCCTGCCAGGCAGTGGAAATCTAGCATAAACTAAAGATGCTGGAGATATGCAGTAAAAACTGAAAATGTTTGAAGTAATTGTGACGAAAGGTGTAAACCTGAATCGTCAAATTTGTTCTCCTCCCCACAGCTGTTCCTTACCTGCTGAGTGTTCCTGGTAATTCCAGTTTCCTTTTATTACATTCACCCTGGACTGGTTTATATTTCCTGAAATGGACCTGATTTAACCTGGAAATGGAAATAGCTCGTTCTGTGATAGTAGAACAGTAAAGAAAGCACAACTTTTCGCAGTAAATTGTTCTGGTATCAATTTGCCTGTTGTTCCTGGGAATCTGTTCAGTGCAGTTGTTGCGAACAAGGTTCACGTGAATAATCTCAGGAATGATCCGCGTTATGTATGAGGAGCATTTGATGGTTCTGGACCTGTGCTCAATGGAGTTCAGAGGGACGGTGTGGGTGGTGGGGGGATGCATGGTTAAGTAAACCTACCGAATGCTGAAAAGCCTGGATACAGTGGACATGGGGAGAATGTTTCCATTAGACATAGAGTTTGCGCTCTGAGAGCACCGTCTCAGAATAAAGACGCCTACTTTTAAAATTGTGTTGACAGACAGACAGACATACTTTATTGATCCCGAGGGAAACTGGGTTTCGTTACAGCCGCACCAACCAAGAATAGAGTTGAAATATAGCAAAATAAAATCAGAAATAATTAAATAATAATAAGTAAATTATGCCAAGTGGAAATGTCCATGACCAGCCTATTGGCTCAGGGTGTCTGACACTCTGAGGGAAGATTTGAAAAGTTTGATGGCCACAGGCAGGAATGACTTCCTATGACGCTCAGTGTTGCATCTCGGTGGAATGAGTCTCTGGCTGAATGTACTCCTGTGCCTAACCAGTACATTATGGAGTGGATTGGAGTCATTGTCCAAGATGGCATGCAACTTGGACAGCATCCTCTTTTCAGACACCACCGTCAGACAGTCCATTTCCACCCCCACAACATCACTGGCCTTACGAATGAATTTGTTGATTCTGTTGGTTTCTGGTACCCTCAGCCTGCTGCCCCAGCACACAACAGCAAACATGATAGCACTGGCCACCACAGACTCGTAGAACATCCTCAGCATCGTTCGGCAGATGTTAAAGAACCTCAGTCTCCTCAGGAAATAGAGACGGCTCTGACCCTTCTTGTAGACAGCCTCAGTGTTCTTTGACCAGTCCGGTTTATTATCAATTCGTATCCCCAGGTACTTGTAATCCTCCACCATGTCCACACTGACCCTTTGGATGGAAACAGGGGTCACCGGTGTTTTGGCCATTCTCAGGTCCACCACCAGCTCCTTAATTTTTTTTCACATTAAGCTGCAGATGATTCTGCTTACACCAGGTGACAAAGTTTCCCACCGTAGCCTTGTACTTAGCCTCATCTCCCTTGCTGACGAATTCAACTATGGCAGAGTGATCAGAAAACTTCTGAAGATGGCAAGACTCTGTGCAGTAGTTGTAGTCCGAAGTGTAGATGGTGAAGAGAAAGGGAGACAGGACAGTCCCCTGTGGAGCCCCAGTGCTGCTGACCACTCTGTCTGACACACAGTGTTGCAAGCGGACGTACTGTGGTCTGCCAGTCAGGTAATCAATAATCCATGACACCAGGGAAGAATCCACCTGCATCACTGTCAGCTTCTCTCCCAGCAGAGCAGGGCGGATGGTGTTGAACGCACTGGAGAAGTCAAAAAACATGACCCTCACAGTGCTTGCCGGCTTGTCCAGTTGGGCGTAGACACGGTTCAGCAGGTAGACAATGTCATCCTCAACTCCTAGTCGGGGCTGGTAGGCGAACTGGAGGGGGTCTAAGTGTGGCCTAACAATAGGCCGGAGCTGCTTTAGAACAAGTCTCTCCAGCGTCTTCATGATGTGTGAGGTCAATGCCACCGATCTGTAGTCATTGGAGCCACAGGGGCGCGGTGTCTTCGGCACAGGGACGAGGCAGGACGTCTTCCACAGCCCAGGAACCCTCTGGAGACTCAGGCTCAGGTTGAAGACATGGTGAAGTACTCCACATAGCTGGGGGGGGGGGGGGCACAGGCTTTGAGCACCCTGGGGCTGACACCATCCGGGCCTGCAGTCTTGCTTGAGAAAAATCTCTTCAGTTAAAGGATGGCTGCTGTGTGGAAACTGTTGCCGCAGAGGGTGGTGGAGGCTGCCCTTTGCGTATATTTATGGCAGGTTTAAATATGTTCGTGATTGCTCAGTAGCTTCAGGGTTGCAGGATGAAGGCAGGAATATGGTGTTAGAATAAAAATCATGTTTGAATGTTGGAGCAGACACGATGGACAGAATCATCTAATTCTCCTCCTACATCTTGTGTCTGACCATAACTGAACGATGACTCCTTCGTATCCCATATCAGGCATTGTGAAGTGCGAGGGGAAATTTCAGATTTGTTCTTTGAAATCGTTATATTTGTCTTCAACATTTAAACTTCGACTAACAGAAATATTTTTTTCTCATCTGTATTGTTAATGTGTTTTATTATCTCTCTAGTTAAAGTTATACCTGCGGTGAGAGATTTGTTGGAAGAAAAACCCCAACTGGATGGAAACCACAACTGAAGACGAGGGAACAGCAACAAGTGAACCAGCCCAAGGACTGAGAGCACCGACTGGAGAGAACACTTATGACTCAGAGTTTCCATTGATTCGGTCAGCAGAAAGTCTGGTGAGTCTCTTTTAGTCAAACACTGGTCCTTTAGACATTACATATCTATACAATGGAAGGTAGGAAACAGTTGGAATGAGACTGAATGTGCCAGGTAGGCCTCTGTCAGACCCAGCTGCAATCACTCCAAGTCTGGTAATGTGTTGTCAGCAGTCCAGCACTTTAAAGCCACTCACATTCCCTCAGTGTATGCTCATTTCAAGCTTTTGCGTGTTTTGAAGTAGTTTTTGGTCAGTTCTGAGTGGGGAGAGGGAAGCAGAGGGGTTTGTTTATACTTACTGTCTTTCAGAAATGTAATTGCTTGAATTTAATTTGTGCCGACTTACTAACCATATCCTGTACCTTCTTAACCAAATTATCGATATACACGACAAGTAGGAATGGGTGTAACCCCGGGAACACCACTAAGCACGGAACTCAAGTCCAAGAAACAGATTCTCACCATGAACTTCTGCTTCCTAACAATCATTTGTTTGCAGACTCTGGGACCCTGTAACAAACTCAATGTTAACAGCAAGATTAGACAGTAACTAATATAAAGAGGAACTTGCTGCTTCCTGAAAGGACGCATATCATGTCTGATCCAAAGTGAAAGATCCTCCGTTGTTTACAACTTGATTTGCCTCGGGACCCATCCTTCCAGTTACGCTGCGTCCGATAATCCGTAAGACCCCAACCTCCCCCCACCCCGCCAATAGCCCCACATCCTTCCCATCGTTCACCCCACAATCGAACCCGTGGACAGATTCCCTTCACCCACGTCTACACTCTCAACTTGGGTATCATCACTAACTGATCATACATTCCCGGCTCGGGCGCAAAACTGAAACCAGGCCTGCGGCACTGGCGACCCCGGACACCCCAGATGACTGATTCAGTCCCAGCCCTTACCCACTGCAACCGCCGCCCGCTCAGGAGAATCGCCGGCATCCGCTGGGTTCGGCACTGTGCTCTGATCTGTAGGAGGTCCCCGCAGCGCCACCTGTAGCAGGACGTCGGAGGGACAACACAGACCGTTCGGGTGTGGGTTCATTCACTGTGACACCCTCCAAACTTCACATCAACCCCGTCCAACCGACTCTGGGCGAACTTCAACGACCAAGAGATATAATCCACCTCATCGATCAGCTGACTGACTGATTCACTCACTGTCGGGGTGTTCAGATTTCCGGGAGACAAGGACAGCAGGGACGAGAGGTTTTCTGTTAACTGATACGAATCTGTGTTTCCCCGCTGGCAATTCCGGTTTACAGCAGTAAAACTGTTGTTTATGAAAATACTAAACAACGAGACACTGCACGGACTGAGCCATCTCAAATCAGATCACCCTGGAAACTCTTCCCCAGAAACATTCTGGGTTTTGTGACCCAACTCTAGACAAACACCACACCGCCCACTCTACGGACAACATGGCAGAACAGGACACCTGGCAAGGGACTTTACATCACACAACATCGGATTCAGTGATGAAACCTCGTTCTTCCCCTGAAATCATTAAAACCTCCACTAAACAGCTTTTGAATACAAGCTCTCACCCACACGTGACGTCACTTTGGCGCCCCCAGAGAAATCCATAAAATATTAGAGCAGAATTAGGCCATTTGGCCCATCTGACGTCACGTGCGCAGTTCCTTGCATCTGAGGGTTTGTTTCTCGTGGTTGTGCAGTTTAATCTTTCTTCCGTTCAGATCAGGGAGTGCGATCCGTACATGTCACGTCCTCGCATTGTGGGTGGGCTTTCTTTTTTCCTTGATTCCATTCCACTGCTACGGATTGCCGAAGAGCAGCAAATGTCTCCAGGTATATAACCCTATTAATGCAAGAAGGAAGCCTTTCCATTCTTTCGGGCTTCTCAATCATTTGTACACTTCAGCGAATTCTACCCCCAGAAGTTCCAGAGCAGAAGCTCAGTCTGTCTAATATTGCCACACAATTAAAGTGGAGACTCGTTTATTATTCTCATGTGCCGAGGGACAGTGAAAAACCTATCATGCATACATTCCAGCTGGAGAGGGTGCAGAACAAATTGCTGAAGACACTGGCTGGATTAGAAATGAAAATTCGACTGTACTCTTTTCCATAGATGCTGCCTGGCCTGCTGAGTTCCTCCAGCTTTTTGTGTGTGTCCTTTTATATGCCGTGTCAGGTTTTGTAAAATGTGCAGGACAGTTACAGATTTCGTCAAACGGATTATTATATTTGTGTTCAAGATTTAAATTTCAAAGAGTTTTGTTTCAAGAACTTTAAACGGAAATGTTTTGTTCTTTTTTGTATTGTTAACGTGATTCGTCATCTCTCTGATTAAAGTTAGACCTGTGCTAAGGGATTTATTGGAAGAAAAGCCCACAACTGGAAACAAAGAACAACTGAAGACGAGGGAACAGCAATAATTGAACGAGCCGAAGACTGAGAGCACCAGCTGGAGAAACCCTGCTGGCTCAGAGTTTCCCTTCATTCAGTCAGGAGAAAGTTTGGTGAGTCTCATTCACTCAAATACTCGTCCTTTAGACATTACATGTCTGTACAAAGGAAGGTAGGAAATAGTTGGAGTGAGACTGAATGTGCCTAGAAGTACCAGTTATACCTCTGTCAGACCCAGTTGCAATCACTCCAAATTGGGAAAACATTTTCACAGACAAATGCACGATGGAACTGTGAAGGTCGCTTCAGAAAGGGGAAGAATGTTCAGAGACAAGAAACGTGGTTCACAAGAGATTAAAACATTTAGGCAAGTGGAAAAAAGAAGCAACATTCAAGCAAGGCTCTGGAGAATTATAAGGTAGCCTTGAAGTAGCTTAAGAACTGACTTAGAGGTCAAAGTGAACTTGAGAAGTCCTTGGGAAGTAGGATGAAGGAAAGCCCAAGGCATTCTACATGTAGGTGAAGAAGAGGAGGGTGAATAGTTTGAGGGTAGGACTACTCAGGAGCAAAGGTGGAAACGTGTCTGGTGATAGGTGAGTTGCTTAATGAATGCTTTGTTTCAGAGTTACCAATGAGATGGACAGTGATTGTGACGTAGCATAGTAGCATGGCAGTGTTCAGAAAGAGGTGTTGTTGAAGCATCCAATATATACCACTTTACGACAGGAAGTGAGGGAGGAGTTTACAAGGACATTGGCAATGATCTTTGTGTCCTCTCTAGCCACAGGCGTAGTAATCATTAGAGGATGGCATATCTTGTTCTGTAATTCTATAAACGTAATATATATAATCCTGGGGATTATAGACATAAATATCGGTGCTGGGCAAACTCTTGGAATGGTTACTTGGGAAGAGGAATTTTGAGCATTTGGAGAAATATTATCTTACTACGGGTTGCCACTTCGGCGTTTTGATGGTGAGTGGCGAAAAGGGTAGGGGAGGTGCCAGAAATAACTTTCCACAATAGGTGACAGTCATGCACCGACATTTGGATCGACAGAGACTGATCAGGAGACACCATGGCATTGTGTATGTAAAATTGTGTTTAACAAGACTTATTAAGTTTTTTGAAGATAAGTGTCAATGAGGGTGCGGGAATGGATGTTGTACATTGAACTACAGTAAAGCCTTTGACAAGGTGCCACATGAAAGCTCGGTCTGGAAGATAAGTTCACATCCTGTCCAGGGAGAGAAAGTTAGATGGATTCAAGATTGCCTTGAAGGTAGTAAGCAAAGAGGGATGGTTGAAGGTTTTTCCTTGAAGAGGGACCGCAAGGCTACAAGTTGGGACATTTGATATTCGTTATTTGATAGCAATGATTTGAATACAAATGCACAAGGCTTGACCAGTAAGTTCACTGATGACCCAAAATTAATAGATGGTGTTCATGATGAAGATTATCGTAGCTTATAGGGGATCTAATTGGGTAAAGCAATAGCAAACAGATTGGAAAATCAACACGAGCAGCATCGGTTTCACGCAGAGTTTTGTGATGATGTGGAGGGACCTGTCAAAGGAAGTGGATGAGGCAACACAATTGTATAATTCCAGAAGCAGTTTGGATGTGAAGATGGAGTGAGGAGGCCAGGAGGGAAATGGGTTCAAAACAGGAAATGAGGATTATCTCTGTGGGCAATATGGTTAGCACTTTCTAATTGGGCTGAAGGGCCTGTATCTGTGCTCTATTGCTGTGTGACTCTGTCAGAAGGATGCGCCAGATATCACTGGACAGACGTACAGACATGGTGTGGAAGTTGATGGAAAAGGGGAATGTTTGGTCCCTAAGCCAACTCCTGTTCTGATACAGGGGATGTAGGCTCTGTCATATTTATAAAGTCATCGTGTCTCTGACTCACTGTCTGCTTGTGTGTAATTCAGACCATCACTCGCAGGTGGAGCTTTTCTACACCGGGAACAAAGAGTAAACAAGAAAACAACAACCAGAGTTCGTCAGTCGGAATCAAAATGGCTACAGGTATGATAACAGGGATCTTTATAATTAAACTTCCGTCGTGTTTGTGCACAATAGTTCAGATGAAGTAATTTACACAGATGCTAACGGGCACAGAAAAGTTTCATCGAACAGGGTCATTGAATCCCATGGAAAAGTGGTCTTGAATAATCGATCGATTTAACAGTTCCAGTGCAGGGACCTGTCACCGGTAATGGTGGAATTACTCAGGTCACCGTGCAAAGCTTCACCTGAGTGGAAGCAGCAGGGTGTCCTGAATCAGGTGGCTGAGAGTAAAACTCAGAAAAAAATGGTTTGTTTGTTACGTTAAAGTCCAGGTTCAGGGATTGTTGCACATCAGGGCCAGTTCAGAGGTGAAAGACATCTCCAACTTTCATTTATAAAATTCAGAGCGAGATGATTGGAGCATTTCCTGGATTTCAGGGATTGTGTGATAACACAACATTTCAGGTTTTGGTAGGGTAGCTGTCAACTTCCCCTTGGTTTTGTTGACGGCTGCGCAAAGGAGATGAAGGCAGTTTCCGATATCTGTTTTCTGTAGCCGAGCCAAGAACATTGCCAACGTTCAGAATTTCTGACGATCAGCAGACAGCTCATTGTAGGTAAATTTGTGGTGTGTTTCGGTGTTTTAACAGCCCAGTGAATGTCTAGGCTGCGGACAAATGGTGAACGTCATTTTCTCAAAAGACGTTTAAGGAACTTCAATGCTGATATGCTCAAATGATTTTCTCTGAGTCAGAAAATGTTCTCATCCGATTCAATCTTTTGTAAATAGAATAGTCAGTCTGCAATCTGTCAAGTACTAATACATCCTACCAGAACTGTACAGGCCATTTCAACTGTTTATAACCTTGTCAAAAGAGATTTCTGCGCCTGCGTTCTGCTCTGTAGCTAATGATGGCAAGTCTGCTAAATGTCCACTCGGCACATTGTCTCCTGCAATCTGGTGGCTGATCTGTGTGTGACCCTGTGGAAGGGACAGTGTGCGTATCTAGGTAATGGTCAGTCTGTGACCCAGGGGACAGGACAGCGTGCGCCACGAGGTAATGGTCAGTCTGTTACCCAGAGTTCTGCCAGCATTTTGTGATCTAGGGAGAATTTGCTTGTGGAAAACAATCCCAGTGATATTTCCAGGTATCAACTGATACCATTCCATTAAGATCCCCTGGTTATCAGTGTGTTCAACTACTGCATAGCCAATGTTCAGTATTATTGTGTCTATCCTGTTCTGTATCTGGGAGTGGATGTGTCTGGTCACTGGCTTATTGGGATGGTCACCTGGCAGGCAGTGCGGTTCACAATCACCAGCACAGTTCCACTCCAAATCTGGTCAGCCGGAGTCAAGGCTCCATTGATTGATGGCTCTGTGTCTGCTCTCGCTGGAATTTAGAAATATGAGGGGGTGGGGGATCTGAATGAACCCTTTCGAATGTTGAAAAAGCTAGACAGAGTAGATGTTGAAAGATGTTTCCCATGGTGGGGAAGTCCAGGATAAGACGGCACAACCGCAGGATGGAGAATCATCCATTTAAACAGAGATCCGGAGAAATTTCTCTAGCCAGAGAGTGGTGAAGTTGTGGAATTTGTTACTACAAGCAGCTGTGGAGGCCGGGTCATTGGGGATATTTAAGGCAGAGACCTGGAGATTATTGATTGGAGATGGAATCAAAGTTTACGGGAAGAAGGCCGAGAAATGGGTTTGAGGAAGGTTAAAAAGGATCAGCCATGATTGAATGGCGGAGCAGATTCGATGGGTCAAATGGTCTAATTCTGTATCTATGTCTTATGATCTTATTGTAGCCACCCACTGTAAATCCTTGTTTTGCTGAGCTCTGAATCACTCTAGTATAACTTGTAATTCGTCATTTATTTCAGCTGGGAAATTAAATCGGTTACGGAAATTACTCAAGAGTTTTTCACTAGGCAGCTCATCCAGTGAAGATGATCTGGACACTGGAAACAATGCACCAAAGCAGGGTCAGATTGAGAGCAATGTCCCAGTTGAATGCAGTCCGGCCGCAGAGAAGGGAGAGCAAAGTCAGCCCAGAGACAGTGACGTCAGAGACACTGAGCAGGACCCTGGAACCAGCACAAGTGAGGTGACTGCCTGTCAACTTGGAAGCTCATCAAACATGGAATTGTCAAGTCCCCAACAAGGATTGGGTGAGTGAAATGTGAGGGTGATGTGTTCACAGAATGTGGTACGGGGAAGGGTAAATGTGAGGTTCTGTTGGAGGGTTATAAATATAGAGATTGGTCAGAGGAGAGGAGAAATGTATGGGTGTGGTACTTATGGTAGTGGGGCACCCGTGACCCCACTACAGTAAACGTACTACATGTTTCAAGGATTTCCAGGATGTGTTTCGGAGGAAATGCAACTGCCCAGATGAAGAGAGCATTTCCAGGATACGAATTAAGGGAAATGTTTTCGCCAGGATGGAGAGAGCATCTCTGAGGGGCCACTCTCGTTGACAGCTCCAGCATTTATTCTCATCCTAAATTGAAATAGGTGAGTGGGTGGGTTTGGAGTGAGTCGTTTCTGGCAAAGCAGTCCTTCTGGTAAAGTAATTCTCAGAGCATTGTTGGGTATGTTTTGCGGACAGTCTTGGGGAAAAGGACGTATGTGTGTACATGGCCGATCCCAGTGTGGCTCCTTGTGGAACATGACTGGTCAAAGATCCCCGGTCAGGTTAAGCCGCATTACCATATGTCTGCTATGGGGAAGGTGACTATGAATCCAAAAGGCCAAGCATGTTAATTTTCTGTATGAGACTCCCATGTGGGACCTTGTCAAGCACCCGCCTAATATCCAAGTAGGCAAGATCCACTGTGTAACTTCATGCATCAGCTTTGTCACTTCCTGGAAGAACTCAATCAAGTTAGCAAAATGCAACTTCCCCCACTCAAAGCCTTGCTGCTGAACCCTAACCCACTCTAACATTACTATCGTGGGGCAGAAGATATAAAAGGCTGAAGGTCCGTACCACCAGTCTCAAGGTCAGCTTTAATTCTGCATTTATAAGACTATTGATGGTCAGCAACTATGTTATAATTCACTCTTATTAATAATAAGACAATCTTATATATAAAATTATAACATCGTGTATGCTGCAACTAAAAACGAGTCATTGAAATTTGAACATTTGATTCAGTCCCTGACTCGTGGTTAATAAAACTTTCTAATATATACACCCAATACTAGTGAAACTTCTACAACATCTGACGAAGCACTGGCGTACAATAATCACCTAACAACCGCAATGGAAAAAAAGAAAACAACTGTTATCAAAATAAATGGACGCATTTTCCAGAACGAAACCCTAAGCCTACAATGGTCTTGTCTGGCTTTAAACCCGCTCTCTAATCTACCGAATCGGAGAAAAATCAGGTATCAAATCAGGGAAAAAAAACAAATACATTATTGCTTGACACATTTGCTGTACAGACTGTCTTGAAAATCTTCGCTCTTGCATCTGTAAAGCTAAAACAATTCATTCAAATAATGGAACTAATTTCCAAAGATATAAACGTTAGCTTCAGACGAGAAAAGTATAGAACATAAACATTACGAAAGGTGCTGGAGAGCTAGTAGTATATGACAGAGCATCAGGATTCAATATAGGATATTGATGAATATGAAACATTAAGTATACTTAGGATATCAACAAGCAAAGAAGATAGATCATCGAGTGCTAAAGAAAAATCTTTCAACAATTTACTTCAGGGCTAAAGAAAGTCTGCCAAACAGAGTTGAATAATAACAATGTAACAAAAGCAATAACCACGTTCACTCTGCTTATATAAACGTATTCCTTTGGCATAATATCTCGGTCTGAAACTGATGTGGAAAACTTATAAAGAAAAATAAGAACTGAAATTGCAACTTTTAGAAAACACCATGTGGACTCCAGCACACTTAGATTAACACGACCTAAGACAGCATGATGAAGATAAATAACGGAGTTTAAAAAATTACACAACTGTCAGATAAAGCTTCTCAAAATCAAAAATAGGTTTAATACCACCGACAGATGTTGTGAAATTTATATAACTTATTGCATAAGTATTCACTCCTTTCTAGTGCATATTTAGTAGATCAAACTTGGGCAGAAATTACAGGCTTGAGTCGTGTGGGCACATCTCTATCAGCTTTGCACATCAGAACACTGTAATGTTTCCCCATACTTCTTGACAAAATGCTCAATCTCTGTCAGATTGCATGGGAAGCCGTTTTCAGGTCCAGCCAGAAATATTCATTTGGAATGTGGTCCAAACTCCGTTTGTTGTTTTTAACCTCATCCTGTATAGATTTGGCTTTATGTTTGGGGCCATTGTCTTGCTGCAAATCAAATATTTTCCGAAGTCGCAGTTCTCCAGCAGACTACATCATGTTTTCCTTAAGGATTTCCCGGTATTTTCCTGCATACCTTTTACCATCTACCTGTAGAAGTCTTTCAGAGCCTACTGCAGTGCATCGTCCCTAAAGCATGATTCTTCATGGTAAGGATGGAGTGACTTTGATGATGTGTAGTGTTTGGCTTACATCAAATATAGCATTTAGTCGGATGGCCAGAAAGCTCAGTTTTGGTTTCATCCACCTTAGAAACTTCAGGGTCTCCCACATGCCTTCCGGCAAACTCTGGCCAAGAGTTCAGTTATCTTCAACACGGCCTTTCTCTTTGCCGCTCTCCCATAAAGCTATGATTGGTGAAGTGCCCAGGCAACAGTTCTTGTCTGCACAGTCGCTGACGTTTGTAACACCTCCACATCGGTCTCTTAGTGGCCTCCCTCACCAGTCCTCTTCTTGTACGGTCACTCAGTTTTTGAGGACAGCTCCACTAGGCAGAATTACAGCTTAACATTTTCTTCCCATTTCTTGATAATTGACTTAATTATAGTCCAAGAGATATTCAGTGACTTGGAAATTTCTTGTATCAATCTCCTGATTTGTGCTTTTCAATAACCCTTTAACGGGGTTGCCTGTAGTGTTCTTCTGTCTTCACGGTGTAGCTTGTACCAGAATACTGACTCGCCAACAGTTGGACCTTCCAGATACAGTTGTAGTTTTACTGCAATCAATGATACACCTTCACAGCACGCAGGTGTCCAGAAACAGAACTCAATTCAACTAATTATGTGAATTATAAAACCAATTGGCTGCACCAGTGCTGATTTGTTGTGTCATACTAAAGGAGGATGAATACTTAAGTAATTAATCACTTTGTGTTTTATGTATAGAGTTAATTTAGATTACTTTTCAGAGATGTTTCCACTTTGACACAAGTCTTTTATTCAGCCGGTTCGGATATCACCCAAGTGCGGAGTAAGAGACACGGGTCGATAGTTTCCTGGGTCCATTACTTGGCAAGATCCTTCTGTCACGCTAGAGACAGAAATAATAGTTCATACATTGTTGCATCGACGTATCACTCTGACCAATCAATCTCAGGGCCAATGTCAGCTGCCCGCTCTCTGCTGGGTCCATCTTCGTGTGGTCGAGATTTGCTGTCACTGTGTTCGGATATGGCCCAAGTAAGGAGTGAGAGACACTGACGCAGGTCGATAGCTCACAGAATTTAATACGAACAGTATTACAGGGAAAAATAAAACAATAAACACTCGACCAAACAGGGCCGTTGACTAAGACTCTCAAATGGAAAACCAAGCCGACACTGCGGCTGAAAAGAACAACTAAATATAAAACTAATACTGCTGGTCTTCAGAGTCAGTTGACCCAACAGTCCAATTTCTCAGGCCGAATGCAAGCAGGCAGCGAAGCATTGCTGTGTTCATGTCTCCACAAACACCACGATGACAAGTATGGAGTTAAATACAATCACAATGAAATAGTAATTAACAGGCACGCGGTTATTCACAAGCGCAATTGCCGTATCTACTGCGCTGCCCAATCGGTGGTTGTGACAGGGCCTTCCTCTCCAGGTGCAGCCCCTGAGGCGCCACAGACCCGTGTCCAACTGGTAGATAAGTGCCATGCTGTGCACTGCCGATATCGGAGGCAAAGACTTCCATGTGGAGACTGAAACAAGAGCTTATAGAGAGGTAGCTCGACCAAGTGACATCGTGAGACGAAACATTCACAAAATGTGGACCCTCCGATTGGAGCTAATCAGGCATCCGCTTCAACATCAAAACGGACACAGAACCCCTGAACCCAAACTTAAGCAACTTAAACACCAGGAAACCGCATTACAAAGAGCGACTCGCTCGAGAAAAACAAAAGGAACTCTCAAACCACGAATGACCGTTGTGAAGCAACAATTAACCAATTCAGGTGCTCTAAAAATCTCAGACCTAATGCTCTCTGATGCCCTGAACTGGTCTGCAGAAGTCTCTACAGGACAACCCCCCCTCCCCTTATCTGGTACCTAATGAATAATAATTAGTTGACACATGCTTATTCACAAACATAGTTGCCGTATCCACTGCGCTACCGAATCCGTGGTTGTGACATTTTGATGCTGATCACTGTCAAGACAGCCACATTAAATCCACTGTGATTGAATGCTGTAAAACAATAAAACATGGAAATATAGAACATTGAAACCTACAGCACTTGACAGGTCCTTCGGCCCACAATGTTGTGCTGACAATATAACCTACTCTAGAATTTGACTAGAATTGCCCTACAGCATAGCCCTCTAAATTTCTAAGCTCCATGTATCTATCTACCAGTTCCTGAAAGGACCCTATAGTGTCCGCCTCAACCACCGTTGCTGGTAGTGCATTCCATGCTCCCACCAGTATCTGTGACATCCCCCGTACCCCCTACTTCCAAGCACCCCTATGATCCCTCTATGATCCCTCGTGTTAGCCATTACAGCCCTTGGGAAAAAAACAAAAAACCTCTGTCTATCCACACGATCAATGTCTCTCATCATCTTATGCACCTCTATCAGGTCACCTCATCCTCCGTGGCTGCAAGAAGAAAAGGCCAAGTTCACTCAACCTATTCTCATAAAACATGCTGTCCAATGCAGTGAACATCCTTGTAAATCTCCTCTGCACTCTCTCTACAGTATCGACATCCATCCTCTAGTGAGGTGACCAGAAATGAACACAGTACTCCAAGTGCGGTCTAACTAAGGTCATACATAGCTTTAACATTGTTTCGCAGGTCTTTAACTCAATCCCACAATTGCTGAATGCTATCACACCGTCCGCGTTCTCAACAACACTGTTAATCTGTGTAGAATCTTCGAGCGTTTTGTGGACACAAACTCCAAGATCTCTCTGATCCTTCACACTGCCAAGAGTCTTACCATTAATATGCTATCCTGTCTTCAAATTTGATCTTCCTAAATGAACCACTTCACACTTATCTCGATTTGAACTCCATATGCCACTTTTCAACCCAGTTCTGCATCCTATCGGTGTCCTGCTGGAACCTTTGACAACCCTCCAGACTATCCACAACACCACCAACTTTTGTGTCATGGGCAAGCTTACTATCCCACTCTTCTACTTCCTCATCCAGGTCATTTATAGAAATCAGAAGGAGGAACAGAACAGTTCCTTGTAGAACACCACTGGTCACCATTCTCCCTGCAGTATTCCAACCATCTGCAACCTCCCTTTGCCTCCTGTGGGAAAGCTAATTCTGGATCCATAAAGCAATGCCCCCTTGGATCCCATGCCTCATTACTTTCTGAATGAGCCTTGCAATGGAATGCCTTACTGCTCTACCTTCATTAATGTGTGTGTGTTTTTGTTACATCCTTAAATAATTTAATCAGTTTCGTAAGGCATGACCTGCCCTTGACAAAACAACACTGACTATCCGTTAATCAGATTATATCTCTCCAAATGCTCATAAATCCTTCCTCTCAGAATCTTCTGCAACAACTTGCTCACTGGACGTGTTCACTGGTCTGTGATTTACTGGGTTATCTCTATTCCCTCTCTTAAACAAGGGAACAGCATTTCCAAACTTCCAATCCTCCGATACTTCTCAACACACTATTGATAATCGACAGATCATCGCCGGAGTCTCAATAATCTTCCCATAGTAGCCGGGGGGCATATCTCATCAGGTCCCGGCAACTTATCTAATTAATGCTTTTCAAATTTTCCAGCACATCCTCTTTCTTAATGTCTATACAGTCAAGCTTTTCAGTCCACTGCAAGTCATTCCCACAATTTCCAATGTCCTTTTCACTGGTGAATACTGAGGCAAAGTATTCATTAAGTACCTCAGAATATTTTAAATGATCGGCAGATTCAGAAATATCTGTTGAGAATGTCGCGGTGAAATCCATTCCTGGAGACCCCCACGGACTTGTTATGCTTGCACGACGTGTCCTCAGCTCCAATGCTGATCGTTACAGAAGTCGGTGATATGTATTCGATCCTTTATCAGCAAACATACAATCTTGAAGCGTTGAATCTGAACTGCACCCAAGCGTCAGTTCGGCGTATTTGAGTGAATAAGAAGAAGAAAATATAACACCCGTCAATCCCCAGCTGTGTACTGCACTGGACAAAGCACAAATTTAACACCAGTCACTCCCCAGCTGTGTACTGCACTGGACAAAGCACAAATATGTAACTGATTCCCTTCGCATTTACCACACCGTCACTGATGCGACCATAAAAAGCATCATGAATACGCAACATAGAACATGTTCGGAAGTGTTTGGCTCTGCTTAAATACAAAACGGTGTTCCCCTTTACGTCTTGATTAATTTCTGATCCTCCTGTTAATTTGCTTTGTTACAGAGCAGCACATTCTGAAGACGAGCAGCAAAAATGGTTCAAGGATTGGGCAGGGGAGGAGTTCTACTGAGTTCTAGTAACATCAGGAAAGGACATGGTTTTGCTGGTGAATTATTTTAATCTATAATACTCTGCTGGCTCTCTGCCTGGGTTTTATTCAATATCGGCAATTCACAAAATATTTCTGAAAACTGGCCAGAGAGATGAGAGAGCTAACATTTCTAGGGGGGAAACAGTCACCCGTGGAAGGGGTACAATTACTGTCTGCTCCTGCTCCTCTCACAGTTTGTGATACACATTAAAACAGCGAGGTATTCCAAAACGCAACCACTCTGCAGATGCTGAAAGTTTTGAGCAACAGAAAGTCACACAAAATATTGGTGGAATTCACGAAGTCAGGCAGCATCCATGGAGATAAATAAACAGTTGACGTTTCGGATCAGGAACACGAGGAATAGAAAGCAATAAGGCAGTATCTAGAATTTCTGTCCCCTCATTTCCAGTCCGAATCAGGGCCTTGGCCCGAAACGTTGATTGTTTATTCTCCTCCAAAGATGCTGCCTGACCTGCAGAGAACCTTCAGCATTTTGTGAGAAATCCCAGAGATTTGCTGAGGAAGGGGTTGACCAGGCAGGCAGACAGTAACCCCGAGAAAAGCGGTGGTGACGGGCAGTACCAGGAGAGTGATGGTGATGGTCACTATATTCTCAGCAATAAACAGTCCTTTCAAAACAGAGAGGTATATTCTTGGGGAACTATAACTCCTTCCATAACCTACCCACCCCCTCTCTCCGGCCCGAGCCGTTCCTCCTCCCTTCCCCCCTCTATGTATGTATGTATGTATGTACTTTCGTATGTGTGTATATATATACAGGACTGTATTTGGTGATCTTTAGGTTCCAGAGGGAAAGCTGCTGCCCAATATAGGGTCAGTAATTTCTTTAATGCTCCTTATTTTCCTTCACAGGTCCGAGCTCAGTGATCACCGAGCTCCTGGCAAGCTGGAACGATTTCCAGCTGCTGCAGCTGACGGAATTCTACCGGGACAGGCTGGAGCAGGCGATGGAAGGAGGGGTGCACGGAGTGAGCCTGGCGTTAACGGCCGAGAATCAGTTCAGCGGAGAGGAACATCGGGTGAGTGGGAGGGAGAATGGGTTTGAATTTTCACACATCACAGGACTGATGGGTGTCGGGACCCTCACTCATCGGATATTAACTTAGATAAAAGGACAATGGGGAAATGAATATGGTACCTGCAATCACAAAAATGTGACTCTGAATCAGTGATAGAAAGGGGTGAAAAGACCCCGCGGACTGGTGTGTGGCTGCTCAATGTTCAGAGTGAGTTGAGCAGGTAACAGTTGTGTGGGTTTACAGTATTATATGGAAATATGACGGAAAGTTTCGGTTTGGGAAGATCGTGCAGCGTGATGGCAGGATGTGAGTGAGAACCGGGACATCATCAGTGGGTGTCACAGGAGCTCTGTTTAGGGTGGAGATGTTTGTGTTAGAATCTGTAACTGCAAACAGTGTGGATCGGGGAATACTGGCATGTTGTAATGTGTAATCACTGAATAAACCTCCACTGGGAAAGGCAAAGGAAAGGCATCAGGTGTCAGCTGGTAATCCGCTGTCATGTTGGACACTGGCGGACTGAGGAGATGAATCACATCATCTTTTCTACAACTTCTCCGAGACTGCTCACTCTGATATAAAAACTCTCCTGACTTCTTTCCTCATCTGTGATAGTTATTTTCTGATTTCTGTTTTACACGGTCAGATCTGGTGAGGAATTATTTATGGATTTGGAGCCACGTCAATGAAGCGGTCACAGACCAGCCAGGATCTCATTGACTGGTGGACCAGGTTCACGGTGAATGTCCCTCCGTGTGCTCTGCACTCAGAATGTACAGTCCATGTCCAGACAGGATCAGCACCCGTCCGGGTGACTGCTCAGTGTGATCCCGTTACAGAGCACATCATTTACTTCTCATTCTCTGTGTGAATCTGTCAGTCCCCAATATGTTCACCGTTACTCTTCACAGAAAATCTCTGATCTGGCTGATAAGGGAGAGCGGGCGGACAGTTCTAAACTCCTCCTGAGCCTGGTGATGGAGAAAGGCTCCCGCGCCCGGAGGGTGATGTGGGAAACCTTTGTGAAAATGCGGATTGGTGTCCCAAAGTTGGACAAAATACTGAAAGAAATACAGGAAAATGGTGAGAGAGTATCAGAGATTAATTTAATTTTGGAATCAAACATTACGTACTTATAATTTGAGGAATTGAAACGTGTCAAATTGTTTAAATTTGAACAGGCTGTGTTCCGGACCATCGACCCGTAACGGAGATTCCCAGGGAACTGAAAGGTAAGTGAAGAAACCGCTGTTTCCACCGAAGGTTGATATTATGTAGGGCCATGTCGTTGTTGAGTCACGGGGATTTGATCAGGTAAATGTTCCACCGTGACACAGCGCACAGTGAGACACATGGAAACATATTTGCTGGAGGGAGAGTTTTCACACCACATTATGAGGAAGCACGCAGAGAGTTGGTGAGTTTGCTGAAAGGGATCACTCCTCTTTGGCCAATGATGTTAATTTTCAAAAGGTACCAAAGGAATTTTTTAAACTGCTCACGTTTCTGTCACCTGTGTTACTGCTTTTCCAGTCCACATTCAGACAATAAAACCCTTCCGATTCCCTGCACTAAGGATTTGGTAATTCTCGACAATTTCCCAGCAAACTTGTTCTTCACTGTTCTTCATGCTGTTTGCCAAGGGAGCAGTCACGGTAGTGACATTCCCACATTTATTTCTGAATACCGAACAGACTCTCTCCCTGATTATTGAGGAAAATTGTTTCTCCCACTGTCACATTGTCTAAAGTAAATATTTCAACAATCAATGTTTTCCTACGCTTCCCGTTTCACCCGAATACGTTGTCTGGAGAGCCCACACACTCCTTGACAGGGTCCTGACACATTGTGAGACCCCTCATAAACCTGGCAGGTTCCTAACACACAGTGAGACCCTCCACACTCCTGATAGCTCCTGACACACTACGAGACTCCAGACATTCCTGACAGGTTCCAGACACACTACGAGACTCCACACATTCCTGACAGGGTCTTGACACACTGTGTGACCCCACCCACCCCTGACAGGGTCCTGACACACTGTGAGACCCCACACACCCCGGACAGGGTCCTGACACACTGTGAGACCCCACACACCCCTGACAGGGTCCTGACCCACTGTGAGACCCCACACACCCCTGGCAGGGTCCTGACACACTGTGAGACCCCACACACCCCTGGCAGGGTCCTGACACACTGTGAGACCACACACACACCTGGCAGGGACCTTACACATTGTGAGACATGATACACCCCTGACAGGTTCCTGAAACACCATGAGATCCCACACACACCTGGTATGAACCTGAAACAGTGTGAGACCCCACACACCCCTGGCACGGTCCTGACAGGATGTGAGACCCTAGACTACTAACCGGATACTGACACACGCTGAGACCCCTCACACTCCTAAACAGGTTCCTGACACACTGTGAGACCCCACACACCCCTGACAGGGTCCTGACGCACTGTGAGACCCCACACACGCCTGACAGGGTCCTGACACACTGTGAGACCCCACACACCCCTGACAGTGTGCCGGGACACTGTGAGACCCCACATAACCCTGACAGGTTCCTGATACACCATGAGATCCCACACACACCTGATAGGGTCCTGATACACTAGAATTTAGAAGGATGTGAGGTGATCTGATTGAAACATATAAGATTCTTAGGGATTGGACACGCTAGAGACAGGAAACATGTTCCCGAGTCCAGAACAAGAGGCCACAGCTAACAATAAGGGGTAGGCCATTTAGAACGGAGTTCAGGAAAAACTTTTCACCCACAGAGTTGTGGATCTATGGAATGCTCTGCTTCAGAAGGCAGTGGAGAACAATTCTCTGGATGCTTTCAAGAAAGAGTTAGATAGAGCTCTTAAAGGTTGCGGAGTCAAGGGATATGGGGAGAAGGCAGGAACGGTGTACTGATTGTGGATGATCAGCCATGATCACATTGAATGGCGGTGCTGGCTCAAAGGGCTGAATTGCCTACACCTGCACCTATTGTCTATTATCAATTGACAAACCCTGAGACCCCATACGCCCCTGACAGGGTCCTGAAACACTGAGTCCCCACACACACACCTGGTATGATCCTGTCACACTGTGAGACCCCACACACCCCTGGCACAGTCCTGACAGGATGTGAGATCCCACACTCCTAACCGGATACTGACACACGCTGAGACCCCTCACACTCCTAAACAGGTTCCTGACACACTACGAGACTCCACGCTTTCCTGACAGGGTCCTGACACACTGTGAGTCCCAACACACCCCCGGCAGGGTCCTGACACACTGTGCCCTCCCCATACATCCCTGGCAGAGGCCGGACACAGTGCATAACCCCACTCACCCATGACAGGATTTGAACACACTTTGAGATCCCACACACCCCACCCACCCACCTGCAGTGCATGTTCTGATCAGCAAAGCTGCTTCTTTGTATTTTGAATCAGTGACGGTGGGAGGGGAGGGGGAGCTGTGATTCCCCGACCTGTTCCTTTGACAGAATGCCCACCACCCTCTTCTCCATCTCCATACGCCACATCAACACTGGGGATTAAAAGATTCTTCCTCAGGAGCAATGATATCTGTGACAGTAGTGGGAGATTGTCCGGTACGGGACAGTTGGCGGTCAGTAAACTACCAGGGAAATACTCACCTTCACAGCACAGTTAATGAGGAAATGTGATGACCTGGTGTTTATCTAGACCAGGCCTCTCTGTCCAGTCAGCGGTCTGTTAATTGAATTTACTTTACTGTACAAACGTCCATTGATAAATCCAATCCATGCAACAGCTTTGAGCTAACTCTTGTGTGCTTAAATACTGAGCTCTGAGATGAGGCATCTAACAGTTTCTCCACTGTCTGTTCCCATGGAAGAAATTCAACAGAAACACAAGGAGACTCTGCGGGCACAAACTGAAACACTGAGAGTGAACACGATCCTGATGAGGGAGAAGGTAAAGGTTTTCCAGCTGGTTGATCGATACGCTGAGCTCACGGTCAGTTCTACTGTTCGAGATTGGAGACTGGTGGAACATGAGCTGCTGGCAAGAGGCAGAGACCACGAGGAGTGTAGAGAGAAACATCTCCGCAGAGAGCTGGAGAAAATCCGGACTGATCAGTTACTCCAGAGCAGCTTTTCCCGGAATAAATCCAAATCTAGGAGTTCCGCAGCAGTGGCTGGAGTCGCGGGGATCGGGAAAACAACAATGGTACAAAAGATTGTTTATGATTGGGCCACGGGGAAAATATACCAACAGTTCCAGTTTGTCTTCAGTTTCAAATTCCGGGATTTAAACTCCATTAACTGCCGAATAAACCTGAGGGAACTCATTCTAGATCAGTATCCTTACTTTGGGAATATCCTGAGAGAGGTCTGGAAGAACCCAGAAGGATTGTTGTTTATATTCGATGGTTTGGATGAATTCAAACACAGAATCGATTTTGCTGACAGTCGGAGAGATACAGAACCCAAGCACCAGTGCCCAGATCCCGAGTGGTGGTGTGAAGTGTCTGACATAGTGTACAGTTTAATCCAGGGCAAGCTGCTCCCAGGGTGTTCAGTGCTGGTGACCACCCGTCCCACTGTTTTACATTTATTGGAAAAGATGAATATCAGTGTCCGGGCTGAAATCCTGGGATTTGGCGGAGAGGAACGGAAGGAATATTTCTTCAGACATTTTGAAGATCAGACGGTGGCGGAAGCTGTTTTCAAACACGTGAAGGAGAACAAGATCCTGTACACCATGAGCTACAACCCCTCCTACTGCTGGATCCTCGCTCTGGCACTGGGCCCCTTCTTCACACAAAGAGTCAGGGACCCACAGCGAGTTCCCAAGACCATCACCCAGCTGTACTCCTACTATATTTACAACATCCTGAAAAACCACAGCGGTGAGATTGAGAACCCCCGTGATGTGTTTCTCAGGGTTGGTCAGATGGCCTTCAGAGGAGTGTCGGAGAAGAGGATTGTGTTTACAGATGGAGATTTGATCAAGTTCAATCTGCAGCCTTCCCAGTTCCTGTCCGGGTTCCTGATGGAGCTTTTGGAGAGAGAGGATTCTGCCCGGAGCGTGGTGTACACATTCCCACACCTCACCATCCAAGAGTTTGTAGCTGCAGTCGTACAATTCCTGAATCCACATCCCGGGGATATCCTGAAAATCTTTACTGAAGCCCACAACACGGGAGATGGGCGATTTGACGTATTTCTCCGTTTTGTTGCTGGTCTCTCCAACCCAATGACAGCTCGGGGCCTGGAGGAGTTTCTGGGTCCATTTCCTCATCAGACAACCTGCCGGGTGATTGACTGGGTGAAGGAGGAGGTTAAACGCCAGTTTGGAAACACATGGAGTGAAGCTGGTAAAAGGAGCCTCCTGAACACATTGCACTACCTGTTTGAGTCTCAGAATCGTGTACTGGCTCAGGCCACAGCGGGATCTGTGGAAACACTTTCATTCAGTGGAATGACACTGAACCCGATTGACTGCGCAGTCCTGTCTCATGCCATTGGACTCTGTGATACAATAAAACACCTCGACTTGGAGGACTGCAACATTCAGTTTGAAGGAATACAGCGGCTGGGGCCTGGGCTGCACAAGTGCCAGGAGTTGAGGTAACTTGATTTATCTCTCACTCTGAACTGTGAAACTGTTCTATTGTGTCATTTCAATTTAAAGGGATTTGGGTTAAACTGTGATAAATGAGATTGTGAAGAATTGTGACAAATGCCCAAGGGATCGGTCAGTAATTCCCCAAGGACGGGAGGGTTCTGTGGTTCCTTGTGAAGGGATGTTGGAGACTTCATCAGATCAGTGAACGGTGACCATTGGTTTAATGGTAGTAAATCACAGGAATGGCCGTGTTTCTCGCTGCCTGTGACACGTCCATTGACAATGTTCCTTCTCACTGTTACTGACACCCAAAGCGACTCTGACTGCAGCAGGTGGTTCAGAGATTCACACCCCCTTCCCGGTGAGGGACAAGAGGCTGTCAGCAGACTGTCCCAGTGAAAAGGAAATAAATACCATTGTGAGATTGTCCTCCCACTGCACTTCCCCGTGTGTGACTTTGCTCACTTCCAGATACGCAAAGAGCGAGGGCGCATCTCCTCTGGGCCTCTGTTCAGACCCAGCACACACATACAAAAAATTTCTGCATCCTCTCGTCTTGTAGGATTATCATTTACCCTTGGAATCCTCCTGTTGGACCTCTCATCCCAATCTCCCTCCCATTCTTTGGAATCTCGCCCCCATCCCCATTCCTCCTGTGGGCTCTCTATTACTCTTTCCTCATCCTCCTGTGGGATGTCTTTTCCACACAACACCCCACTTCCTGTGAGATCTATCTTCCCCATCTCCCTTCCTACTGTGGGATCTCTCTTCCCCATACCCATTCCTCCTGTGGGATCTCACTCCCCCGTTGACTTCTTCCTGTCGGATCTCTCTTTGGCATGCTCCATTGGCCTGTGAGATTTCTCTTCCCAATCCCACATCCTCCTGTGGGAACTCTCTTCCACATCCCTCCTCCTCCTGGCCGATCTCTCAACCCCTTCCCCCTTCATCCTGTTTAATCCCTCTCTCTCCTTCCCCCTTCCTCCCATAGGATCTCTCTTCCCCATCCCTCATCCTGCTGTGGGATCTCTCTTCCCATCCCACTTCCTCCTGGGGGATCTCTCTTCTCCATCCCCCTTCCTCCTGTGGGATCTCTCATCCCTATCCCCCTTCCTCCTGTGGGATCTCTCATCCCCATCCCCCTTCCTCCTGTGGGATCTCCCTTCCCCATCCCCTTCTTCCTGTGGGACCTCTTCCTCCTGTGGGTTCTCTCTTCCCCATCCCCTTCCTCCTGTGGGATCTCTCATCCCCATCCCCCTTCCTCCTGTGGGATCTCTCTTCCCCATCACCCTTCCTTCTGTGGGTTCTCTCTTCCACACTCCCATGCCACCTGTGGGATCTCCCTTCCCTATCCCCTTCTTCCTGTGGGATCCCTTCCTCCTGTCGGTTCTCTCTTCGGCATCCCCATCCCCCTTTTGCCTGTGGGAACTCTCCTCCACATAGAATCATAAAATCATAGAACACTACAGCACAGAAAACAAGCCATTCCGTCCTTCTAGTCTGTACCAAAACCTTATTCCGCTAGTCCCATCGACCTGCACCCAGTCCATAACCCTCCAGTCCTCCCCCATCCATGTATCTATCCAATTTATTCTTAAAGCTTAAGAGTGAGTCCACATTTTCCACATCAGATGGCAGCTCATTCCACACTCTCACCACCCTCTGAGTGAAGAAGTACCTCCTAATGCTCCCCCAAAACCTTTCCCCTTTCATGCTGAAGCCATTTCTTCTCACATTTATCTCCTAATCTATGTGGAAAGAGCCTATTCGCATTTACCCTGCCTATACCCTCATAATTTTGTAAACCTCTATCAAATCTCCCTTCTTTCTTCCACGCTCCAAGGAATAAAGTCCTAACCTGTTCAATCTTTCCCTGTAACTCAACTCCTGAAGAGCCGGCAACATCCTAGTAAATCTTCTCTGCACTTTTTCAAACTTACTGATATCCTTCCTATAGTTAGGTGATCAGAACTGCACACAATACTCCATATTTGACCTCACCAATGTCTTATAAAACCTCACCATAATATTCCAACTGCTAAACTCAACTTTGATTTATTAATGCCAGGGTGCGAAAAGCCTTCTTTACAACCCTGTCTACCTGTGACGCCACTTTCAGGGAATTATGTATCTGAACTTCCAGATCCCTTTGTTCCTCCACACTCTTCAGTGCCCTACCGTTTATCGTGTATGTCGTACCTTGATTTGTCCTTCCAAAATGGAACACCTCACACTTGTCTGCATTAAATTCCATCTACCATTTTCTGGCCCATTTTTCCAGTTGGTCCAGATCCCTCTGCAAGCTTTGAAAACCTTCCTCGCTGTCCACAACGCCTCCAATCTTAGTGTCATCAGCAAACTTACTGATCCAATTTATCACAATATCGTCTAGATCATTGATATAGACAACAAACAACAATGGACCCAGCACAGATCCCTGAGGCCCACCACTATTCACAGGCCTCCAGTCTGAGAAGCAATCATCCACTACCACTCTTTGTCTTCTCCCACACAGCTAATTCGAATCCATTTTTCAACCTCCCCATTGATACCTAGTGTTTGAACATTTTGAACTAACCTCCCATGTGGGACCTTGTCAAAGACCTTATAAAGTCAATGTAGACAATATCCGCAGCCTTTCCTTCATATGCATTCTTGGTAACCTCCTCGAAAAACACTACAAGATTCATTAAACATGATCTACCACATACAAAGCCATGTTGACTATCTTTTATCAGCCCTTGGCTGTCCAAATCATGTATATCCGATCTCTCAGAACACCTTTTGATAATTTACCTACTACTGATGTCAGGCTTACCGGCCTGTAATTACCTGGTGTACTTTTGGAGCCTTTTTCAAACAACGGAACAACATGAGCTACCCTCCAATGCTCCGGCACCGCACCCGTGGCTAAGGACATTTTAAATATTTCTGCCAAGGCCCCTGCAATTTCTACACTAGTCTCTCTCAAGGGCCAAGAAAATATCATGTCAGGCCCCGGGGGACTTATCTACCTTTATTCACTGTAAGGCAGCAAGCAGCTCCTCCTCTTTAATCTCTATATGTTCCATGACACTACTGTTTGTTTCCCTTAATTCCATATCCGCTATGCCAGTTTCCTGAGTAAATACTGACACAAAAAAACTTTAAGATCTCCCCCATCTCGTGAGGCTCCACACATAGACGACCACTCTGATCTTCAAGTGGAACAATTATGTCCTTTACTATCCTTTTACACTTAATATACTGGTAGAAACCCTTCAGGTTTATCTTCACATTTTCTGCCAAAGCAACCTCATGTCATCTTTTTGCCTTCCTAATGTCCTTCTTTCGTAATCCTTTACATTCTCTATGCTCTTCAAGTACCTCATTTGTCCCTTGTTACCTATACCTACTAAACACCTACTTAACCAGATCGCCAATATCCCTTGAAAACCAAGGTTCCCTATCCCTGTTAACTTTGCCTTTAATTCTGGCAGGAACATGCAAACTCTGCACTCTCAAAATTTCACCCTTGAAAGTGTTCCACTGACTGAATACATCATTGCCAGAAAACAACTTATCCCAATCCACTCTTCCCAGATACTCTCTCATTTCCACAAAATTGGCCCTTCTCCAATTCAGGACCTTAACTGGTGGACCAGTCCTATCTTTATCCATAATTATCTTGAAACTAATGACATTATGGTCACTGGACCCAAAATGTTCTCCTACACATACTTCTGTCACCTGACCTGTCTGGTTCCATAATAGGAGATCAGGTACTGCACCCTTCTCGTTGTTACCTCAAGGTATTGATTTAGAAAACTTTCCTGAACACATTTGACATACTCCACGCCATCTAACCCTTTCTCAGAATGGGCGTCCCCGTCAATATGTGGAAATTTAAAATCCTCTACGATTACAACTTTCTGTTTCTTACATTGGTCTACAAACTCTCTACAGATTTGCTCCTCCAATTCTCTCTGACTATTGGGCGGTCTATAATACAACCCTATTCGTGTGCTCACACCTTTCCCGTTCCTCAGCTCCACCCATATAGCCTCTATAGACGAACCCTCTGGGCTGTCCCGTCTTCGCACAGCTGTGAGATTCTCCCTGACTGGTAATGCCACTCCTTCCCCTTTCATCCCTCCCCCCTATCACGTCTGAAACAATGGATACCCGGAACATGAAGCTGCCAGTCCTGCCCCTCCTGCAAACAAGTCTTACTAATAGCAAAAATATCAAAATCATCATGTGCCAATCCACGACGTAAACTGATCGGCCTTACGTACAAAACTCCTTGCATTGAAATAGATGCACCTGAGAACATTTCTGTCACGTACAATCCATTGATATCTGTCTATTCAAGCAGACTTCGCATGACCCTTATCCTCCTCCACCTCAGTATCTGCTCTAACACTCTGGTTCCCCTCCCACTGCAATCTACTTTAAAACCCCCGGAGCAGAACTTACTAACCTACCGGCAAGGATATTCGTCCCCTCCAGTTCAGATGCAAACTGTCCAATTCGAACTGGTCCCACCTCCCCTGGAAGAAAGCCCAATTGTCCAGAAACATGAACCTCTCCCTCACACACCATCCTCTCAGCCACATATTTAGCTGCATTATCTTCCTATTTCTAGCCTCACTAGCACGTGGCACGGGTAGCAATCCACCTGTGGGATCTCACTTTTCCATCCCCCTTTCATCCTCTGGCCTCTCTGTTCCCACTCCCCCTTCCTTCCAACTGTTGGATCTCTCCGCAGATTCCACCTTCCTCCTGCGGGATCTCTCATCCCCATCCCCCTTCCTCCTGTGGGATCTCTCATCCCCATCCCACTTCCTCCTGTGGGATCCCCATCCCCCATCCCCCTTCTTACTGTGCGATGTACCTTCCCCAACTGACATCCTCCTGTGGGATCTTGCTTCCCCATCACCCTTCCTCCTGTATGATCTCTCTTCCACGTCCCTCCTCTTCCTGTCGGATCCCTATTCCCCATCACCCTTCCTCCTGTATGATCTCTCTTCCACGTCCCTCCTCTTCCTGTCGGATCCCGATTCCCCATCGCCCTTCCTCCTGTGAGATCTGCCTTTGACATCCCACTTCCTGCTGATGGGCTTCTGTACCCATTCCCCTCTTCCTGTGGCATCTGACTTTCTCAGCTCCCCTCCTCCCGTAGGATCGCTCTACCCCATCACACTTCCTCCTGCTGTATCTCTCTTCCTCATGCTCCTTCCTAATGTGGAATTGCTCTTCCTCATCCCCCTTCTTTCTGTGGGATGACTCTCCCACATCCCCTTCCTCACTCCCTTGATCTTTTTTCATCTCCACCTCTGTTCATCCTGTGGGAATCTCTCTTCCCCATCCCACTTCCTCCAGTGGGATCACTCTTCCCCATCCGCCTTCTTCCTCTGGGATCTCTTTTCCCATCCACCTTCGCCAGTGAGGCATTTGTTCCCATCCCCCCACTCTTCTTGTGGGATCTCCCTTCCACATCCCCCTTCCTCCCGTGGGATCTCTCTTCCACATCCCCTTTCTCCTGTGGGATCCCTCTTCCCCATCTCCCTTCCTCCTGTGGCATCTCATCCCCATCCCCCTTCTTCCAATGGGATTTATCTTCCCCACCTCCTTTCTTCCTCTGGGATCTCTCCTCCCATTCCCCCATCATGCACTCTCCTTCCCAACTCCCTTCCTCCTGTGGGATCACCCGTCCATCTGACTTCTTCCTGTGGAATTTCTCTTCCACATCCTCCTTCCTCCTGCGGGATCTCTATTCACCATCACACTTTCTCGCGTGTGGCCTATGTTCCCATCCCCCACTCTTCTTTTGGGATCTCTCTTCCACATCTTCCTTCCTCCTGAGGGATCTATCTCTTCCCCACCTCCTTCCTCCTGTGGGATCTCTCTTCCCCACCCCCTTCCTCCTGGGGGATCTCTCTTCCCCATTACCCTTCCTCCTGTGGGATCTCTCTTCCCCATCCCCCTTCCTCTTGTGGGATCTCTCTTCCCCATCCCCCATCCTCCTGTCGGATCTCTCTTCCCCACCCCCTTCCTCCCGAGGGATCTCTCTTCCCCATCCCCCATCCTCCTGTGGGAACTCTCTTCCCCATCTCCCTTCCTCCAGATGGATAACTCTGCCTCATTCCCTGTCCCCCTTTGGGATCTCTCATCACCATCCCTCTCTCCTGTGGGATCTCTCTTCCCCTTCCCTTTCCTCCTCTGGGATCTCTCTTCCCCATCCCCCTTCCTCCTGTGGGATCTCTCTTCCACATCCCACTTCCTGCTTTTGGGCCTCTGTTCCCATTCCCCTCTTCCTGTGGCATTGGTCTTTCTCATCTCCTTTCCTCCAGTGGGATCTCTCATCCCCAACCTCCTTCCTCCTGTGGGACTGCGCTTCCCCATCCCCCTTTCTCCTGTGGGATCTCTCCCCCCCCCTTCCTCCTGCTGGATCTTTCTTACCCATCCCCCTTCCTCCTGTGGGATCTGTTCTCCATCCCCCTACCTTCGCTGATTTATCTCTTCCCCATCGCCATTCCTCCTTTGGGATCTCTCATCCCCATCACCCTTCCTCCGGAGGGATTTATCTTCCCTACCCCCTTTCTTCCTGTGGGATCTCTACTCCCCAACCCTACTGTTGGATCTCCCTTCCACTTCCCCCTTCCTGCAGTGGGCTCCCTCTTTCCCAACCACCTTCCTCCCATGGGATCTCTCTTCCCCATCCCACTTCCTCCTGTGGGATAGTCCTTCCCCATCACCCTTCTTCCTTTGGGATCACTCGTCCATCTGACTTCCTCCTGGGGGATCTCTCTTGCCCATCCCCTTCCTCCTGTGGGATCTCTATTCACCATCACCCTTTCTCGTGTGGGTTCTCTGTTCCCATCCTCCACTCTTCTTGTGGGATCTCTGTTCCCCATCCCTTTAGCTCGGGTGGGTCTATTTCACTGTGTCCCATTGACATTTCTGCTTTTCTGTTAGGAACATTTTGTTTAGCCATCTGGAAATGAGAGAGTTTACAGGGTCACACCGACAGACGAAATTACCGACATTTGGTGAATACGCTGGAGCTGGTCAGTGAGGGACATTGACAGTGATGGGAACTCCGATCAGTGATTTACTGAAGGGTTTAATGTTTTCTGAAATATCCAAGCGAGAGAAATTCCCCCAAACCCACGGTTTGAATCACTTTGTTCATCAATTTGTCTGTTTGTGTACAGACTCAAAGAGAATGACCTGGGAGATTCAGGAGTGAAACTGGTGTCTGCAGCTCTGAGGAACCCGGAGTGTAAAATACAGAAACTGGGGTAAGTACCAGACTGTGAGAGATTGTGTTTACAGTCACTGGGTGTCTGACACTGAACATTAATATGATCAGTAATTGTGTCACTGATAAACACTGGGGATTTGTACCGTCTCCTGTCTCTCTGTGTCCTTCACCCTCACTCTCTCTCATCTCCAGGCTGAGGAAGGTCGGACTCACAGATTCTGGTGCCGAGGATCTCGCCTCCGCTCTCAGTACAAAGAAACAAAGAAACATAGAAAACATACAGCACAATAGAGGCTCTTCGGCCCACAAAGCTGTGCCGAACATATCACTACCTTATAATTACCTCGGTTTTACCCATAGCCCACTATATTTCTAAGTTCCATGTAGCCATACTGGAATTAAAAGACCCTATCGTTTCCGCCTCCAGCAGCCCTTTCCACGCACTCACCACTCTCTGCGTAAAAAAATCTTACCCCTGACATCTCCTCTGTACCTAATTCGAAGCACTTTAAAACTATGCCCTCTTGTGCTAACCATTTCAGCCCTGGGGAAAAGCCTCTGACGAACCACATGATCAATGCCTCTCATTATCATGTACACCTCTATCAAATCACCTCTCATCCTCTGTCTCTCCAAGAGAAAAGGCTGAGTTCACTCAACCTATTCTCATAAGGCTTGGTCCCCAATCCAGGCAAAATCCTTGTAAATCTCCTCTGCACCCTTTCTAATGGTTTCCACGTCCTTCCTATAGTGAGGCGACCAGAGGTGAGCACAATACTCCAAGTAGGGTCTGACCAGGGTCCTATATTGCTGCAACATATAACCATATAACAATTACAGCATGGAAACAGGACATCTCGGCCCTTGTAGTCCATGCCAAACGCTTAGTCTCACCTACTCCCACTGGCCCGCACTCAGCCCTTAACCCTCCATTCCTTTCCTGTCTACTTACCTACCCAATTTTACTTTAAATGACAATACTGAACCTGCCTCTACCACTTCTACTGGAAGCTCATTCCACACAGCCACCACTCTCTGAGTAAAGAAATTCCCCCTCGTGTTACCCTTAAACTTTTGCCCCCTAACTCTCAAATCATGTCCTCTTGTTTGAATCTCCCCTACTCTCAACGGAAAAAGCCTATCCATGTCAATTCGATCTATCCCCTTCATAACCTCTCAACTCTTAAACATTACCTTTCAACTCTTAAACTCAATCCCACTACTGCTGAAGGCCAATACACCGTACGCCTTCTTAACTACAGAGTCAACCTGCATAGCAGCTTTGAGTGTCCTATGTACTCAGACCCCAAGATCCCTCTGATCATCCACACTGCCAAGACTAACCAATAATACTATATTCTGCCATCATATTTGACCTACCAAAGTGAACCACTTCACACTTATTTGGGTTGAACTCCATTTGCCACTTCTCAGCCCAGTTTTGCATCCTATCAATGTCCCGTTGTAACCTTTGACAGCCCTCCACACTATCCACAACACCCCCAACCTTTGTGTCATCATCAAATTTACTAATCCATCCCTCCACTTCCTCATCCAGGTCATTTATAAAAATCACAAAGACTTGGGGTCCCAGAACAGATCCCTGAGGCACTCCACTGGTCACCGGCCTCCATGCAGAATATGACCCATCTACAACCACTCTTTGTCTTCTGTGGGCAAGTCAGTTCCGGATCCACAAAGCGATGTCCCCTTGGATCCCAGGCCTCCTTACTTTCTCAATAAGCCTTGCATGGGGTACCTTATCAAATGCCTTGCTGAAATCCGTATACACTACATCTACTGCTCTACCTTATCAATGTGTTTAGTCACATCCTCAAAAAAATCAGTCAGACTCGTAAGGCATGACCTGCCTTTGACAAAGCCATGCTGACTATTCCTAATCATATTTTACCTCTCCAGATGTTCATAAATCCTACCTCTCAGGATCTTCTCCATCAACTTACCAACCACTGAAGTGAGACTCACTGGGCTATAATTTCCTGGGCTATCCCTACTCCCTTCCTTGAATAAGTGAACAACATTCGCAACCCTCCAATCCTCCGGAACCTCTCACATCCTCATTGATGATGCAAAGATCATTGCCAGAGGCTCAGCAATCCCTTCCCTCGCTTCCCACAGTAGCCAGGTGTACATCTCTTCCAGTCACGGTGACTTATCCAAATTGATGCTTTCCAAAAGCTCCACCACATCCTCTTTCTTAATAACTACATTTTCAAGCTTTTCAGTCCACGGCAAAATCCCTACAATCGCCAAGATCCTTTTCCGTCATGAATGCTGAAGCAAATGATTCATTAAATACCTCCGCTATTTCCTCTGGTTCCATACGCACTTTTCCATTGTCACACTTGTTTGGTCTTATTCTGTCACATCTTATCCTCTTGCTCTTCACATACTTGCAGAATGCTTTGGGGTTTTCCTTAATCCTGTCTGCCAAGCCCTTCTCATAGTCCCTTCAGCTCTCCTGATTTCACTCTTAAGCTCCTTCCTGCGAGCCTTATAATCTTCCAGATTCATGTCATTACCTCGTTTTTTGAACCTTTCATAAGCTCTTCTTTTCTTCTTGACTAGATTTACAACGGCCTTTGTGCTCCACGGATCTTGTACCCTACCGTCCTTTCCATGTCTCATTGGAACGTACCTACTCAGAACCCCACACAAATATCCCCCGAACATTTTCTACATTTCTTCAGTATGTTTCCCTGAGGGCATCTGTTTCCAATTTATGCTTACAAGTTCCAGCCTTATAGGCTCACAGTTTCCCTTACTCTAATTAAAGGTTTCCCAAGTTTGCCTGATCCTATCCCTCTCTAATGCTATGGTAAAAGAGATAGAACTGTGATCACTATCTCCAAAATGCTCTCCCACTGAGATACCTGACACCAGGCCAGGTTCATTTCCCAATAGCAGATCAAGCACAGCCTCTCCTCTTGTAGGCTTATCTACATATTGTGTCAAGAAACCTTCCTGAACACACCTAACAAATTCCACCCCATCTAAACCCCTCACTCTAGGGAGATGCCAATCAATATTTGGGAATTTAAAACCTCACACCTCAACAACCCTGTTATTAAAACTCCTTTCCAGAATCTGTCTCCCTATCTGCTCCTCGATGTCCCTGTTACCATTGGGTGGTCTACACAAAACACCCAGTAGAGTTACTGACCCCTTCCTGTTCCTAACTTCCACCCACAGAGACACCTTAGACAAACCCTCCATGACTTCCTCCTTTTCTGTAGCCGTGACACTATCTCTGATCAACAGTGCCAGGTCCCCACCGCTTTTGCCTCCCTCCCTGTCCTTTCTGAAACAATTAAATCCTGACACTTGAAGCACCATCCAAGTCTCTGTAATGACCACCACATCATAGCTCCGAGAGCTGATCCACGCTCTAAGCTCATCCGTTTTATTCATCATACTCCTTGCATTAAAATAGACACATCTCAAACCATCGGACTGAGTGCCTCCCTTCTCTATCACCTGCGCATCCTCCCTTTCACACTGTCTCCAAATTCTCTCTATTTGTGAGCCAACCTTCCTCTCCTCCATCACATCAATTTGGTTCCCTCCCCCCAGCAATTCTAGTTTAAACTCTCCCCAGTAGCCTTAGCAAACCTTGCTGTCAGGATATTGGTCCCCCTGGGATTCAAGTGCAACCCGTCATTTTTGTACAGGTCACACCTGCTCCAAAAGTGGTCCCAATGATCCAGAAATCTGAATCCCTGCCTCCTGCTCCAATCCCTCAGTCAATGCGTTTATCCTCCACCTCATCCTAATCTTATTCTCACTGTCACGTGGCACAGGCAGTAATTCCGAGATCACTACCTTTGAGGTACTGTTTCTCAACTTCCTTCCTAACTCCCTGTAGTCTGTTTTCAGGACCTCTTCCCTTTTCCTGCCTGTCACTGGTACCAATATGTCCCACGACCTCTGGCTGTTCTCGCTCCCACTGCAGGATATCTTGGATGCGATCAGAAACATCCCGGACCCTGGCACCTGCGAGGCAATCTACCATCCAAGTTTCTTTCCTGCGTCCACAGAATCGTTTGTCTGACCCCCTGACTATAGTCCCCTATCTCTGCTGCCTTCCTCTTCCTTTCCCTGCCCTCCTGAGCCACAGGGCCAGACTGTGCCAGAGGCACTGACACTGATGCTCCCCAACCCCGTGGGCCAGCCCCCTCCGGCAGTACTCGAACAGGAAAACTCATTGTCAAGGGGTACAGCCACAGGGGTACTCTCTAGTACATGCTTCTTGGCCTTCCCTGTCCTGACTCTGACCCACGTCTTCAGTCTCCCGTGGCCCCGGTGTGACCACCTGCCTGTAACTCCTATATATCATCTCCTCGCTCTCCCTGGCCAGACGAAGGTCATCGAGCTGCATCTCCAGTTCCCTAACTCGGTCCCTAAGGAGCTGCAGCTCGACACACCGGGTGCAGATGTTGCCGTCCAGGAGGCTGGGAGTCTCCAGGATCTCCCACATCTGACACCGAGCACAGAGAACCAGCCTCACACACATACTCTCTGTCTGTATTGTAAACAGATAACCTACCTCGCCTCCACCCATTATCGCCGAAGCCCCGTTGAGCCAAAGCCTTCCTACTCTGTCTCCCGCTCCTCTGACGCTCGCACTGTAAATCTGTCTTCCTTTTAAACTCTTCTCGCTGTTCTCACTGGCCGACTTGCACAGTCGTGCTGAAGGAAATAATCAGTAATTGTGTTACTGATAAACACTGGGGATTTGTACCGTCTCCTGTCTCTCTGTGTCCTTCACCCTCACTCTCTCTCATCTCCAGGCTGGAGAATGTCGGTCTCACAGATTCTGGTGCCGAGGATCTCATCTCCGCTCTCAGTACAAACCCATCACTGACGAAGCTGGACCTGAGTGATAATAAACTGGGAGATTCAGGAGTGAAACTGGTGTTTGCGGCTCTGAGGAACCCAGAGTGTAAAATACAGAAACTGCGGTAAGTACCTGACTGTGGGAGATTGTGTTTACAGTCACTGGGTGTCTGACACTGAACATTAATGTGATCAGTAATTGTGTTACTGATAAACACTGGGGATTTGTCCCGTCTCCTGTCTCTCTGTGTCCTTCACCCTCACTCTCTCTCATCTCCAGGCTGTACAATGTCGGTCTCACAGATTTTGGTGCCGAAGATCTCGCCCCCGCTCTCAGTACAAACCCATCACTGACGGAGCTGAACCTGGGTTCTAATAAACTTGGAGATTCAGGAGTGAAACTGGTGTTTGCGGCTCTGAGGAACCCGGGGTGTAAAATACAGAAACTGTGGTAAGTACCAGACTGTGGGAGATTGTGTTTACAGTCACTGGGTGTCTGACACAGAACATTAATGTGAACAGTAATTGTGTTACTGATAAACACTGGGGATTTGTCCCGTCTCCTGTCTCTCTGTGTCCTTCACCCTCACTCTTTCTCATCTCCAGGCTGAGGGATGTCGGTCTCACAGATTCTGATGCCGAGGATCTCGTCTCCGCTCTCAGTACAAACCCATCACTGACGGTGCTGAACCTGGAATTAAACTCGCTCACAGACCGATCCGTTCCCGCTCTCTGCCGCCTCATACGGACCCTCCTAAGTCTGGAGCTGATCGAGTGAGTGTTTCTGTTAATGTTCAATGTGATAAAATAATAGTGGATCCGCGGGTTTTCTGGTGGTATTTGTCTGTGAGTGTTGTTGAAACATTAACCCCGGTCCTGTTACTGACACTGTCGTGTAATCTGTTTATTTCATCTTTATTCTCCCATCTGTTTCAGCCTGGACGGGAATCGGTTCAGTGAGACCGGGGAGAAGGAACTGAGATCTCTATGGGGAGTGATCCTGAACATCTGAATGTGTGAACATCCCCGCCCGCGGGATGGGGACATTTGACCGATTCCCCGCCCTCCCCTTTAACTCCCGCCCTTATCTTTAATGGCCGCGCGCCTGGTTCAACTCCCAACGGTTTTAACGGAACCGGCTCAGGTTTCTCGCTGTGTGTCGCTCGGAACGGTCCCGCAGTGACGTGTTTCCGCCTGTTGTCCGGCGGGGCAGCTTCCACCGATGTGTGAGTTCGAGACTCCAACGTGACACCCCGGGGAATTACCCAGACAGGAAGAGCCTGGGGGCCGGGGCTCAGTCTGGGACACCGGTGTCCCGGGGTTGGATTATCCCGGGAAAGAATCCTGTTGCTCCCTTTGCTGAGGACGGTGCATTCGGCAGCCTGGCCGATATAATGATGTTAAATTGACAAATCCCTCGGCAGTGACCCTGGATCTGCAGCGATCCCGGACACGGCCCTGAAGTGTGATTTTATAATCATCGGTTCCCCGATGCAGAGTGACGGTGAGAAACGGGACTGATTATTCAACCGGTCACTCGTTGTCGCCGGTGAGTTAATTGTATGTGACTGTGAGTGAGTCGGGAGCAGCTTATTTATTCCCGCACGTCAGCAGCTCACACATTGTTTAATTTATATTTGTAAATTTAGTCACACCCAGGACCAGACACAGAGTGAATTTCCCTCCACACGGTCCCAACACACACACACCCGGGACCAGACACAGAGTGAATTTCCCTCCACACGGTCCCATCACACACTTGCAATGCCAAACACACAGTGAAGCTCCGTCTGCACCATTCCATCACTCAAGTAATTCCACCCTGCAAAATCTCATTTCAGGGAAGCAGGCACCATCAATTTGCGGGAGACTCCCGGAACTCACGGGAGAGGTGGGATGTCTGCAATAGAGTAGCTCCTTAGCGGCCAGCCAGCTAGTTTAAATAACGTTAGCTATGCTAATGAACGAATGACACCCGTTAAACTCACCTCAACAGTGATTTAACCCCCCCCCCCCCATGGGCAATAGAAAACACAATGTTGCAGACAGTGCAGCCAGCAACACTGTCATTATTCCTGACCCCTATTAGGCAGGGGTACACTTTAGTGTAGTCTGGGGTGAAGTACGTTTTGTATTTTCTTTTTTTTAATACTCTGCCATGGAGCGCTCCCTCCCTCTCTCTCCCACTCTCACCCCCTCCCTTCCCCTCTCTCTCCCCCTCTCAAAAAATCGATTTGCGGGAGATTGTATATAATTCGCGGGCATCAGGGAGCCGCTATCAATATGCAGGAGACTCCCGGGACTTCCGAGAGAGGTGGGATGTCCGACGCTTCACTTGAAATGGCCGTTGGAGAGGGAGTGACGGCTTTGGTAGAAGTGAGCACAAGACAGGGAGGGACGCGCTGATTTAAAATGGGCGAATCCTTAGTTAATGTGGCCGCCAGGGATGGAGTGAGACACTGACTTACAATGGCCACTGTCACACACAGAATCTATGGCGAAGGAACATGCGGTGCCCATGGATACAATCCCGGGATCGAGTGTGTTATTGATTGTAATAACTATTTTAATTTGTGCTTTATATAGTCTTGGGCGTTGTACATATGTTTTAAGTCCAATAATATTGTCATTGAATAAACTAATGTATATATCTCAGATATTCACACATACACATATACATGTGGGCTTTGGGGAGGAGGGGTGACGGGTTTGGGAGGTAGAGGAGTGATGAGACGAGGAGTGGACTGATGAGACGGTGAGCGTGGCGAAGTCACTGACTCAATAGGGGACGGAAAGTGGAGGGGCGAAAGTTCCTGTCACAAACTGGTGGCCGACATGGAGAAGACAAAGACGGGGTGAGGAGGAGTGAAACGACAGGAAGGGAGTGGGAGTGATCGGACGGGGAGGGAGGGGATGTAATGGGAAGGGAGGATGTTCTGATTGGACAGGATGTGGAGTGTGGGGGAGTGACATTTTCAATAGTGGAAGATGAATGGGTGGTGACAATTGCCTTCGCAAATAAGACGAGCTGCAAGAAAGGGGGCGTACTCGAAGGCAAGGGGGAGCGGGGACGCGGCCAGGGCTGATGAGACGGAGAGTTGAGTGTCCCAACAGAGGGAGAGAGGAGCGACTCACTCAACGACGGAGGGAAGGGATCAGGTGCGGGAGCAGAATTTCCCATCAGAAAATCTTCATCAGCCATGATGTGGTGGATGGCGGGAGAAAGGGTAAGGGGTCAGAGAGGGGAAAGGGTGTCAGGAGTGACGGGGTGAGTAGGGGAGTGACTCACTGGGTAACAGAGAGAGAGAAAGAGGGCGATAAGGAGAAGTGAAGATTGGCATCGCAAAATGGCAGCCAAACAGCGTACGATGCAGAGGATCGAGGTGGTGGGGAGAGGAGAGCGAGGGGAGGGAGGGAAGGGGTTTGCGAGTGATGGGATGGGACGGAGGGTGACAAGATGGTGAGTGTGAGGGAGAGGAAAGGAGGGTCTGACTGTCACACAATGGCAGTCAGCAGAAGGTTAAATGGAGAGTCGGGAGATCGGGCACCGAGGGGAAGGAGAGGAGGGATGAGGAGTTGAGATTGAATAAACAGGGAGGGTAGTGAGTGGAAGGTGAGGAAAAGGGTTTGCCCCATTCTATGATGCGGGGAGAGCGGTTGCCAATGGTAACCATCACAAAATGGCCACACGCCAGGGTGAGATGGGCGGTGATAGAGGGGAGAGAGAGGGGACAGAGAGCGGAGTGTTTCAGGAGTGACGGGAGCCGAGGGTGGGAGAGGGCGACCCGTAACAAGGGAGATGGAACTGCGGGGTTCCCACGGGGGAGGAGTGTGACTACGGGAAGAGGCCAGCACCGTTACCCTCCCCTCCCCTCCTCAGTCTCGAAAGTCCTGCTTTGACTTTTCTTTCGGGCTGAGCCTCAGATCGTTCGGCCCGAATCCTTCAGGCTGTTCCGTGGAGTCGGGGGACGTGTCGTCACTGGGGCCCGTCAAAGGCAGGAGTGGGCGCCGGCTTGCCGGAGAAGATGGAGGCGAGGTCTGGCGGTGCGGGCTGGTTGGCGTGGATCACCACCATTTTCTGCAGGGGAGTGGGGGAGAGGGAGGGGTCAGATCGATGAGCGAAGAAAGATAAAGTGAGGAGAGGAGATGAGACCCTCTCAGTCCCCTCTGTCCCCTCTTCTCTCTCCATCTCTTCCCCGACCTCTCTCTCCCCACCCTATCCTCCTCTCTCCACCCCTCTCCGCACCCTTTTATTCCTTTTCTGCCTCCATATCTCTCTACCCCTCCCGCTCTCTTGCTCCCTCCCCACGGTGTTCACCTCCCCCGTCTCTTGTACCCATGCCTCATTCCTCGCCGCCCACACACACCCGCCCCCGTGCACAGGAAGATCCCACTCACCACCGGAGGCTGTGCGGTGCAGCAGTCGAGGTCCCTGCAGTTGGCGATGGCCGTGAGGTCGGATATCACCAGCGAGACCAGGCAGTTGACCAGCAAGATCACCGTGATCCCGCTGACACACCTCTGCGAGATTCGGTGTTTGGCAGAGGGACAGAGCGAAGGAAGCATGGGAGGGGGGAGAGCCAGACGGAAAGAGAGGAGTGGAGAGGGGGAGAGAGAAAGAGAGAGAAATGGGGTGAGAGTGAGAGGTGAGAGACAGAGGAGAGAGAGGGAGGGGCATGGGTGGAGATGGCCGGGGAAGAGAGAGGAGTGAGTGAGAGTGGGTATTGGGGTAGGCGGAGGTGGGGAGACCCAGACCGGGAAGAAGAGAAGGGGGGCAGTGGGTGAGGAAGAGAGGGGGTGGGTGGGAGAGAGATGGGGGTAGAGAAGGGGGAGAAAGAAGAGAGGTGGCAGAGGACAGTTGATAGAGGGAGAGACATGAGAGTCAGATGGGGAGAGAGGTGAGAGGCAGGAGATAAGAGAGGTCGGACAGGGAGAGGAAAGAAAGGTGGAAAACACAGGAGGCAGAGACAGAGAGAGTGAGACATGGACAGGGTGAGAGGTGAAGAGGGGTGAAAGAGGGAGAGGGTTGAGAGACGGAGAACTTTAGCCTTCGATTAACGGAACGCGCCAAGTTTTGGTTTATAACCATATAACAATTACAGCACGGAAACAGGCCATCTCGGCCCTTCTAGTCCGTGCCGAACGCTTACTCTCACCTAGTCCCACCGACCTGCACTCAGCCCATAACCCTCCATTCTTCCCTGTCCATATACCTATCCAATTTTACTTTAAATGACAATACCAAACCTGTTTCTACCTCGTCTACTGGAAACTCGTTCAACACAGCTACCACGCTCTGAGTAAAGAAGTTGCCCCTCGTGTTGCCCCTAAACTTTTGCCCCTTAACTCTCAACTCATGTCCTCTTGTTTGAATCTCCCCTACTCTCAATGGAAAAAGCCTATTCACTCCAACTCTATATATCCTCCTCATAATTTTAAATACCTCTATCAAGTCCCCCCTCAACCTTCTACGCTCCAAAGAATAAAGACCTAACTTGTTCAACCTTTCCCTGTAACGTAGGTGCTGAAACCCAGGTAACATTCTAGTAAGTCTCCTCTGTACTCTCTCTATTTTGTTGACATCTTTCCTATGATTCGGTGACCAGAAATGTACACAATACTCCAAATTTGGCCTCACCAATACCTGGTACAATTTTATCATTACATCCCAACTCCTATACTCAATGTTCTAATTTATAAAGGCCAGCCTACCAAAAGCTTTCTTCACCACCCTATCCACATGAGATTCCACCTTCAGGGATTTATGCACCATTATTCCTAGATTCCTAGATTTTCCTAGATTTTTGGTTCCCTGGAAGTGGGGTCACAGGCAGACGGGGCGGTGAAGGCGGCGTTTAGCATGACCGCCATCGTCGGACAGGGCACCGTGTACCGGAGGCGGGAGCTCACGGGGATTTACGACGGTGTCGCCGGGACTCGAGGGGCTGAGTTACGGAGAGAGGTCGGGCAGGTAGGGACTTCATTCCCTGGAGCGTAGGGGGGCCTTACAGAGGTGTGAAAACCACGACGGGCACAGATAGGGTGAATGTGCACAGACTTTTCCTCAGGGTCGGGGAATCTTGAACCAGAGGGCACAGATTTTAGAGATTTAATAGGGGACCCGAGGGGAAACTTTTTCGCCCAGAGGGTAGTCCGTCTGTGGAAGGAGCTGCCAGAGGAAGTGGTCAGGGCAGGTACATTAACGACACTCGGACAGGGACACGGACAGGAAAGGTTTAGAGGGGTACGGGTGGTCCGTCTGTGGGAGAAGCTGCCGGAGGAAGTGGTCGAGGCAGGTACTTTAACGACACTCGGACAGGGACACGGATAGGAAAGGTTTAGAGGGATACGGGTGGTCCGTCTATGGAACGAGCTGCCGGAGGAAGTGATCGAGGCAGGTACATTAACGACACTCGGACAGGGACACGGATAGGAAAGGTTTAGACGGATACGGGTGGTCCGTCTGTGGAAGGAGCTGCCAGAGGAAGCTCCTTAGAGATTATACTCAGGTAGTTGACGTTGTGAATAATGAAGTAGGTTTTCAAAGCTTCCAGAGAGATTTAGGCCCGTTAGAAGAGTGGGCTGAGCGATGGTAGATGGAGTTTCATGCTGTTAAGTGTGAGGTGCTACATTTTGCTCGGAATATTCATCACTTGTGCTGGCATCTCATTCCACGCTGTCACAACCATTTCAGTAAAGAGCTTTTCCACATGTTCCTATTATATATTCACCTTCCTCGCTTACCCATGACCTGTGGTTGTAATCCCACACAACCTCAGTGGAAAAAGCTGCTTGCATTTACCCTATCTATACCCTCATAATTTTCTATACTAACAAATCCTGAATCCAATGTATAATTTCCTTGTTTAAGTTTAGAGCCATTTTTAGGTGTATAAAATGATGAAGGGCATTGAGCATGTGGGTAGCCAGAGGTATTTTTCCAGGGTTGAAATGGCTAACACGAGGGGCATAGTTTTAAGGTGCTTGGAAATAGATACTGAGGGATGTCAGGGGTAAGATTTTTACACAGAGAGTGGTGCGTGCGTGGAATGCACTGTCAGCAGCGGTGGTCCAGGCTGATACAATGGGGTCTTTTAACAGCCTTTTAGATAGGTACATGGAGCTTAGAAAAACAGAGGGTGTGTGCTAAGGAAATTCTAGGCAGTTACTAGAGTAGGTTACATGGTTGGCACAACATTTTAGGCTGAATGGTCTGGAATATGCTGTAGATTTCTATCTTCTATTTTGAACAGTGAAGTAAATACACTTCTTTAATCTGTACAGGGTCCACGATTTTAATGCCACTTTTCCACACTCCCATAGACTCTTTGTCCATCTCCTGAGTAAACAGAAATGGAAAAATATTTAAGATTTAAGATATCCACCATCTGCTTTGGTTCCACACGTGGATTGCCATTCCCGTCTTCCAGAGGACCAACTTTGTGCCTTGCAATCCTTTTGCTCTTAATCTATCTCTAGAATCCCTGAGCATTATCCTTCACCTTTTCTGTGAGGGCAACCTTATGCCTTCTTTTAGCCATCCTGATTTATTTCTTATGTGCTCTCTTGCATTTCTTATACTCCATAAGATTCTGCCTGCCTCTCCCTTTGCCATAAAGCAGACTGTCCCAATCCACAGTTTCCAGATCCTAGTATCTTAATTCCAGGTGTTGATCCATGCCCTGAACACATCCGCCTTTCCTACAATGCTCCTTATATTGAAATATACAGGGCTCAGCATATTCACTGCATCATGCTCAACCTTTTCGTTCCTGACTTTGAGGTCTAAACAACAACTATCTCCACAAACACTCCACTCTCTGTTCAGTTATTCAGGCTCCCATTCCCCCTGCAACTTTCGTTTACCCCCCCCCCCCCACTTACCACTACCTCGCAGCATGCAGCTCTATCACCCATTTGGCTTTCCTCTCCCAGATGAAAAAGAAAGGACACGCATACCAGGTACAGGCAGATAGGAACAAATGCGGTCCTTATGAAATACAGGAAATTCAAGTGAACACTTATGAAAGAAATAAAAGAAGGCATGAGGTTGCCCCTGCAGACAAGGGGAAGGAGAATCCTCACGGAATCTGCAGATATGTTAAGAATAAAAAAGATTACAAGGGAAAAAATTAATCCTCTGCAAGATCAGAATGGTAATCCATATGAGGAAACAAAATAGATGGGGAGGTCAAGGCAGTGGATGTTGTCTACATGGACTTTAGCAAGGCACCTGACAACGTCTCATAAGGCAGTTTGGTCAAGAAGGTTCAGTCATTCAGCATTCAAGATGAGATAGTAAATTGGATGATCAAACCTTGGCAACTCAAGTAATCTCACTTGAAATGTTGTCCTACACCCATTGATGTATTTTGTAAATCTTTTTAAGGTTAAAAATGAGAAGGAATTTGTCTCCAGGGATCTCAAACATGGCATGCCAGTTTTGTTGTCTCTGTCTAGATGTTTAAAAAGTGGAGCGAGGGATTCAATCGACCATCCTTCCTGCTCAGACTGTGGGGAGGGATTCACTCGGGCAGTTGACCAACTGGCATGCCCGTCATTTTACACAGGAGAAAGGCTGTTCACCTGCTCAGACAGTGGGAATGGATTCACTCGGTCATCTCAACTAAAGGTACATCAGCAAGTTCACACTGGGCAAGGCCATTCACCTGTTCTGTGTGAGAGAAAGGATTCAATTGGTCTTCCGACCTGTGGACACAACAGTCAGTTCACACCGGGCAGAGGCTGTCATCTGCCCAATTTCTGGGAAGGAATGCACTCAGACATCTGACCTAATGGCACACCAGTGAGTTCACACTGGTGAAAAGCCGTTCACTTGCTTAGTCTGTGAGAAGGGATTTACTCAGTCATCCAATCTGCAGAGTCATCAGCGAGTTCGCACTGGGGAGAGGCCTTCACCTGCTCAGAGTGTGGGAAGGGATTCATTCGGTCATCCCAATTACTGGCACACCAGTTAGTTCACACTGGTGAAAAGCAGTTCACCTGCTCAGAATGTGGGAAAGGATTCACTGAGTCATCCACCCTACAGACACACCTGTGAGTTCACACTGGAGAGAGGCCATTCACCTGCTCAGAAAGTGGGACGAGATTCACTCATTCATCCACCCTACAGAGTCACCAGCAAGTTCACACTGGGGAGAAGCCATTCCTCTGCTCAGAATGTGGGAAGGGATTCTCACTGGCATCTCACCTACAGAGACACCAATCAGTTCACACTGGGGAGAGGCCATTCACCTGCTCAGACTGTGGGAAGGGATTCACTAAATCATCGCATCTGAAGGTACATCAGCAAGTTCATGCTGGAGACAGGCCGTTCACCTGCTCAGACTGTGGGAAGACATTCACTCAGTCATCCCATCTCCAGAGACATCAGCAAGTTTACACTGCAGAGAGGCCATTCACTTGCTCAGATTGTGGGAAAGGATTCACTCAGTCACCCCAATCACTGGCACACCAGTCAGTTCACACTGAGGAGTGGCCGTTGTTATGATTCCCTTGGTTTTGTTTGCTGTAGACTGTCATTTTAAGAGAGAGAGAGAGAGAGATTAAGAAGGGAAATCAGTCTGACTTGCAGCTTGTTTGCATCGCTCGCCGTTTGTTTAGTTTTAACTGAGGACACAGACACTCAGGGTCAGACGGAGACGAAGGAGGAAAAATAGGATTGAAACTAGGGAACAAGTGGCCAAGGGTCACTGATTGCAACTTTCCTATGCCCATAAGGGTGGGTTAATTATCGATTCAGCATACATCGAATGTGTGGATGTCACCTCGTTTGATCCATAGGAGTGGATCTGATTTGGGGTATCCTGTGAAGTCCACTGATGTGTTAACCCTTGCCTGGGTGTGGTGGGGTAATTCACTTGAAGACAATACCCTTTGTGACAAGTCACTTTCGGTGATAATTCGTATCTGGATTTGGAACGAAGACAGATAAAATCTACAGCAACTGTTTTCTCGTTTTACCACCAACAAACCTGTGCAATTCGACATAATTGCCTTCTCTCAACATTTACGCTGGATTATAAATATCTCTCTCATCACCTATTCCATGGTTGAACTAAAATTTCATACTTTGCCATCTCAGGACTCCAAGCCTTGTTTCTCCCGAGCTCAATAGTTTTGGAGTTATATTTACACATATGTATATACACATAACAATGTTCACTTTTGTTTATCTTGCTTGTTACTATATTATAAGTAGATTCTAATAAAGGTAGTTTTAACTTCAAAAAACAGACTCCAGGTGTAGTCTATTGCTGCTGGTTCATTTCTAAAGCGTTATGATTCATAAAAAATTGGGCCTGCGTCCGAGATATTAACAGTTTTGGGGGCATTGTCATTAATTATTGACTTCATTGAGGAAGTCCCTTTGATTAATTTGTGTGTGGAAAATCAGCTGCAATGGATGTTGATAGATGTCAGGAAGCGCCAACCTCTGAGGCATTAGAGGACGCCAGAAGGATTGAGTTGTTGAGTCTTGCCAGAAGGTTAAAACTTGCTAAGGTGAAATCGACAATAGGGAAGGCACAGATGCAGAGGATAATAGCTGAACATTATGTATCTGAGAGAGTGTTTAAAGTGGAGGAGTTAGAGGTGTTTCCTGAAAGTAAACCTCGTGAGCTTGTGCTCCAGTACAAGTGAGAAACATTAAAGATAAAGGCTGCGGAAGGCAGAGGCAGTTTGAGGCTAGAGAGGCAGATAAACAGGGAGGAAGCAGAAAGACAGAGGCTGTTTGAGCAGGAAAAGATAGAGAGATTGCAGCAAAGGGGTCTAGCGTTAGACTCTAGTGACAAGTTTAAGGCCAGTCAGGAAGTTAAATTGGTACCTTCATTTGACGAGGCAGAGGTTGATATATATTTTCAGCATTTGGAGAAGGTTGCTGAAAGTTTAAAGTTGCCAAAAGAGGGTTGGCCTTTTCTCTTACGAAGTGTAATTAAGGGGAAGGCTCAGCAATCCTATTCTGCTTTGACGGTTGATGAAGCAGCTGATTATGACATAGTGAAACAGGCTGTGCTCAAAGCTTACGAGTTCTTCCCAGAATCATGCAGGCAAAAGTTTGGAAATTTGAAGAAATCTGTGAAACAGACTTATATGGACCTTGCTTATGAGAAGCTTGTGTGATTTGACCGCCGGTGCACATGTAAAAATATAAATGATGATTGTAACAGCTTGAAAGTGTTGCTTTTAATTGAAGAATTCAAAAGGTGCATTCCTGATGACATAAAGACCTATTTAGATGAATAGGATGCTGCCACTTTGCAGGAGTCTGATAGAATAGCAAATGAGTTTGTTTTTACTCATAAGGCTAAGATTATCCCGAATAAGAGCTTCCAAAAGAGTAGCAGGGATCACCAGGGTAAACCAGAAATTAAAGCTGGGACTAGTGACAAGAGTAAGGATGAAGGGAAGCAGTTGAAGGAGAAATATTCTGGTCTCACTTGTTACTATTGTAAGAAAGCTGGTTATATTATGGCTAATTGTTCCATCCTGAAGAAGAAAAAGGAAAAGGATTCAGTCCCAAATGCCTGTGTCAGTATGTTGAAGCACCTATCAACCCACAGGGTTCGGAACATTCTGTTTCAGGCTCAGTTAAGGTCTGAGAGGTCTGACCGTGTTAAGAAGGGATTCGATCATTTTATGTCAGATGTGTTTGTATTAGTAAAGGAAGAGTCAACCCCGGTACCAGTGAAAATTCTTTGAGTTACTGGGGCTTCTCAGTCACTTATATTAGACAGCGTTCTAAAGTTTGGTGATGAGACTAACACTGGTGAGGTAAATCTTATTAAAGTCATTGGGGGCGACATGGTTTCCGTGCCATTGCACAAGGTAACTTTACTGTCAGGGTTGGTTTCAGGACCTGTTAAGATCGGAGTATGTTCCAGTTTACCAGAGGAAGATGTTACTTTGCTGTTAGTGAATGACCTGGCAGATGGTAAAGTTGTTCCTGCAGTGCAGCTAACAACTAACCCAAACACTGACGACCCACAGGTGGATTTTAACATTTATTCTTCCTGCGCAGGTACTCGAAGTATGGCTAAAATGTCTTCCGACGCAGACGAGTTTATCGCCGAACAGAACCAAGACACTGAGTTTGAAGCTTTAAAAGAAACTGCTTTCTCAGATGATGAGATTAAGAAAGTGCCAGTAGGGTATTATCACAAGGATGGAGTGATAATGAGGAAGTGGAGGCCACCTGCAATAACAGCGAGTGAGGAATGGGCAATTGTTCACCAAGGTGTAGTTCCTAAAGTTTATAGGACTGAAATTTTAACTTTGGCCCACAGTCTGCCATCAGGTGGCCATTTTGGAGTGAATAAAACTGTAAGGATTATGTAATAATTCTACTGGCCTAATCTGAGGGAAGATGTTGTGACCGTTTGCAGAACCTGTCACATTGGTCAAGTTGTCGGTAAACCTAATCAGGTCTCCACAGTGCCCCACTGCAGTCTATATATAACTGCATTTGGTGAACCCTTTTCAAAATTTATAGTGGATTGTGTTGGCCCATTGCCAAAAACTAAAGCTGGCCATCAGTATCTGCTAACTATTATGTGTACTGCATTCAGATTCACAGAGGCAAAACCTCTCAGAAATATTACAGCTAAAACTCTGGCGAAGGCTCTTACCAAGTTTTTTTTTACTTTATTTGACTTGCCTATAGAAATCCAGTCTGATCAAGGAAGCAATTTTACATCTAGATTATTCCAGCAGGTATTTTATGTACTGGGAGCTAAGCAAATTACATAGTCTGCGTAACATCCAGAATTACGATGGGTTCTAGAAAGATTTCATTCTACCCTCAAAACAATGATTAAGACATAATGTGTTCCACACTGTCTCTCTCTCTCACTCCGTGCCTTGGAAAGGCTTGAAAAATACATCTTCGGACACATGCACGCACACGCCAAAAAAAGACATACTGTGTTGAAAATGGAAAACACTGAGATGAAGGAATATATTTGCTTTTGTTCGCAGTAAGAGAGCTGGTACAGGAATAACTGGGCTTTAGTCCATTTGAATTTGTATTTGGTCATAGAGTGAGGGGATGTTTGACCTTGTTAAAGGAACAGTGAATTGATGGGGATGTGCCTGTTAACTTGTTAGACTAAGTTTTGAAGTTCAACAATGAACTACTCCAGGCCTGCAGTCTAGCGAGACAAAACTTAAAGATTTCTCAAAACAAAACGAAGTGTTGGTTTGATAAGTGGGCTTGTGAAAGAAAATACCAGGTGGGCGATAACGTGATAACCTTATCTCCAATGCTGACAAATCCACTTCAGGCAAAACTCAATGGACCCTGTGAAATAGTCTCTCAAATTAATAATGTGAATTATGTTATCAAAACACCCGACCGATGTAATCTAACACAGGTGGTACAGATAAATATAATAAAGCCTTATTTTGACAAGCAGGCACAATCTGTGAGTGTTCTTGTCAAAACATATGAATCTGGCAAATCTGAGAATGAAGCAATTGACTTGTCTGAGATTTTTCACAAGCCAAGCATTGTCCCAGTTAGACTAATGAACTCGGTTGTTCCAGAAAACATTGCTAACAGGTTGGCTCATCTGCAGCCAAAGCAACAACAACAGCTGAAGGAATTAATTCTGAAGTTTAAAGATTTATTTCCCGATATTCCCAAGCAAACCACGGTCGCAATACATGATGTAGATATTGGTTAAACCGATTAAACAACACCCATATCGCATGAACGTAGAAAAGTGTAAATAGGCTGAGCAAGAAATTGAAAATATGCTGGGAAATGGTATTATTAGCCCTTCAGCTTCAGATTGGAGCTCGCCGTGCGTTATTGTGCCCAATCCTGATGGTAGTGCTAGATTTTGCACTGATTATAGGAAGGCAAATGCAGTAACAATAACAGATGCCTATTCGATCCCTAGGATAGATGATTGCATCGATAAGGTAGGAAAAGCTGAATTTCTTACAAAGATTGATCTGTTTACAGGGTATTGGTGTGTTCCATTGACGGACAGAGGTAGAAAAAATTCTGCATTTGTGATACCATCTGGGTTGTATGAATACAATGATTTGCTGTTTGGAATGAAAACTGGTCCAGGAACATTCTGGAAAATGAATGATTCTGTAATTTGAGGGTTAGAACACACAGATGCCTATATTGATGACTTAGTCACAGGGAGTGACACTTGGGAAGAGCATATCTCTGCAGTATAAAAGCTGTTTGACAGGTTTTCCCAGGCCAGCCTTACAGTTAACTTAGCTAAGTGTGAATTTGGCCATGCCTCTGTGACCTGTCTTGGTCAATGCAAGTTGGCTCCTGTTCGGGCAAAACTCCAGGCAATTTCTTAAATTCCTATTCTGACTGCTAAGAAGGCTCTTAGAAGGTTTCTGGGAATGGATGGATATTATCGTAAGTTCTGTAAGAACTTTGCTGCTATCGCTCTTCCTCTGATTAACCTGAAGAAGTGTGAAAAGATTGTTTGGACCGGAGATCTGACAGGAAGTCCAGGATTCAGCTACAAAAGACAGGGTGAAGGCAGAGGTCTCTGAGCTCCTTGTGGATACTTCATGCCTTTGTATGGCTACTGCTCCACCCATGACTGCAAGGAACTGCAGAGAACTTTGGAGAGCAAAGAACATCAGAGAAACAAGCCTCCACTCCATGGACTCTCCCTACACTTCCCCTCCCTCGGAAAAGCAGGCCATGTACACAAAAAAGCCCCATAACCTGGACATTCTTGCTGCAAACCCGCTCCCACATTGGCGGAGAGATACAAAAGCTTTAAAGTGCGTAACACCAGGCTGAAGGACGGCTTCCTGTCTGTGGTTATAAGCCAAATGAATGATAAAATGGACTCGACCTCACAATGTAACTCGACGTGACCCTGCACCATATGTCTATCTGCACTGCACTTTCTCTGCAGCCATAATGCTTTGTTACAGTGATTGTTCTGTTGTATATCAGCTCAATGTACCATCGTAATGTATCGATCTGTGTGGATGGTACATCAGGCAAGATTTTCACTGTAGCTCAGTACGTGATGATAATATACAAATTCCCCATTTTAACTGTGTGGAAATATTAGACAGACTGAGCTTCTGCTCTGGAACCTCAGAAGGAAACTGAACTGTTGTCATTTCTGTGGAAAGCAAATATCTGGAAAATGCATCATTCTCACATTACGGTCTGCAGTAACTGGGATCAGGTGACCGGTGGTTGGTCTCCCATATCAATATCAGAATAAGGTTTAATAACACCGGCATATGCCAGGAAATTCGTTGTTAATTGTTAATTCTTAACAAAAGATTTTAACAATTGTGATTTAAAATAAGAATATATATAGTACAAAAGTAGAAAAAATAAAAATGTAATAAACTATTTTAATTGTGTGGAACGATTTGTCTGACTAGGTTGTTCCTTTGGAAATTCTGAAGTGAAGCTGAATTAAACTTTACACATTTATGAGAAGCTCAGAGAAACATAAATGGCTAAATTCTCACATAAATGGGTCAGACACCCAGAAACGTTGGCAGCACTTCCGCACGTCGAAACAGTGGAATGAAACATGCAGAAAATATTACAGAAAAAAAAACATTGTCCGCCCACAACGAGAGGACGTGACAGATCCGGATCTCACTGACTTGTCTGAACGGGGAAAGATGAAGCTACACGTACACGTAGAGCAGTGACCCGCAGATGCTGCAGATCTGCAGAAAAACGTGAACGGGAAACGGGATCACGTGAAGGGTGGAGAGTCTCCCAGCTGAACCGGTGACTCTGCTCCTCTCCCCTCACACACTGCCCGACCCATCCGCCGCATTCCCCACATTATTCCATATTTATACCAGATACATGTCAAATTTTTCACACCATATCTACCTCGATCCCTTTCCCTCCACCCCCAGGTCACAGAGTAAAGGGCTCGATTCCCATCCCGGTCCGACACATTATTCAAGCCCAAACAGGAAGTGTTCACGTTTCATTTAAATCAGTTCTGTGTTTATAAACACTAATTTCTATTCACATTCCTCCTGCCTCACTGGACAGGAACACTGAAACATCAAGTGAGAAACAGCAGGAGGTGGCCATTCGGCCCCTCTAACCATCAACAAGATGGCGGCTGCACCCCATCTCAGCCACGTTTCTGTCCGATCCTCATTTCCTCGATCCCTTCGGTCTCCACAAATCTGCCGGCCTCTTTTCTTTTCTACGTGAGGATGATCACTGAGTCTTCAACGCCCTCTGTGGGGGGGGGGGGGGGATTTACAGATATTCACCACCCTCGGAATGGAGACTTTTCCCCTCATCACAGTTCCAGACAGTCCACCCCCTTTTTCAGAGACTGGGATCCCTGGTTCAATCAGTAATGATGTTGTGCATTTCAATGTGTTCACCTCTCAGTCCTCGATTCTCTAAATGACATTTAGAGTTATCACATTTGATCTTTCTTCAAGTTATGACCCCACCACTCCAGGGATCAGTCAGGTGAATCTTCATTGCACTCTGTATAACAAATACTCTCTAACCTCTTTTTTCATCCTCTATGGAATTAATTTCCATCTTCGGCAGCCCCGTGTTGCCCCAACTACTCACCTCCCACCCCTGTCACTATTTTCACATTCCACCTCCCCCCTCACCTGGATCCACCTCTCACTCCCCAGCTCCTGCCCCATCCCCACCCCTCACCTCTTTTCTCCGACTATTTCCCGTCCACACTCAGTCCAGAGGGAGGGTCTAGGCCCGAAATGTTGATGGTCTATTTCCCTCCACAAATGCTGCCCGACCCACTGAGTTCCTCCGGCAATTTGTTCTTTGGTCTGTGTAACCCGTGATAGTATGCGGAGAGGGTTTTTACGCCATATTGCAGGGTTAGGGTTAGGGTTATTGGACTTTTCGGTGAGACAACAACATTAATCACGGGTTTCATCACTGAATCCAGTGTTGTGGGATGTAAAGTCCCCTGTTATGTGTCCAGCTGTGTGGTGTTGTTGGTGGAGTGCGCAGCGTGGTGTTTGTCTCGATTCGGGTCACAACACCAGAATTGCCAGCGGGGTCCACACATAGTGTATTAGTCAACAGAAAACCTCCCGTCCCTGCAGTCTTTGTCTCCTGGTAAACTCAACACCCTGACAGTGTGGACCATAGATACCCCTTCCTCTCTGAGTCAGGGAATCACTCAGACAGCTGATCGCTGAGAGGAATTGTATTTATTGGTCATCAAAGGTCACCCAGATTCATTTGGACTGATTTGATGTGGACTTCACAGTGTCACAGTGAAACGGCCGGGCTGCCGAACTCTCTCCGTTGTCCAATCATCCTTCCAGGTGAGGCGACACTTCATCTGTGAATCTTCCGGGGTCACCTGTTGTGTCCGCTGCTCCCGATGTGGCCGCCTCTACACTAGTGACACAGGCTTCTCCACAGTTGTGTCGGGTAGGAATGTTTTTTAACGGGTGTCGATATTCTTCTTCCCTTTTGTGCGGGAGGGGTGGGTTTTGGGGGTTGATGATCGGGATGCCGTCCTTTTTGATGCGGGGGGGGGGAGGTGTGGAGGGAGTTTCATTTATTTTCTCTCTGAACGACTTTCATGTTTTCTTTGTTTCGTGGTTCTCTGGAGAAGAAAAAAACTCAGCGTTATTTATGAATACCTGCTTTGATAATAAATTAACCTTTGAACTATCCACTCCGAGCGGGACTTAGTTAGTTAGTCACTCAGACAGGAACAGTCTGTGAATGCTCCCACCCAATTCACAAATTCCCCTTACACCACAGATATATCTGTCCAGATACTCCCCACACAAGACAGGTTGGAGCCAAAAATATTTACTACATGACAGACCCTAAAGACAAATTACAAAATAGTCATAATGGCTTACACACACAGAACAGACTGAAGATGTCCTATCTCTACACATGAGTGCACAAGGAGATAAGCATCCTGAAACCCTAGCTAGCTACCCTGAAGAAGAAATATGGCTCAGCACGGCTTAGCACATTGGCTCATCATCAGAAGTTTCTTTCAGAAAAACAGGCTGCTATTTTGTAATGTAGAGTTAACCCTTTTACATACTTTATCATTCCCTCCTTTAGATCATTACATGATCAACAAATCAGTAACCTTTTACAGAGAAAGCAACCAAGTACAGCATTGACTTCTCAGTGGGTAAAAACGGCATACATCAGTAATTATAACAATGATATGTACAACCATTTGGACATAATGCGATATCATGCCCCACATATTACCGACAGATCTTCGAAGATCACCATTCCGACCCATCGGTGAACCCATGTAAATCCTGCCCAACTCGCTTGATGCTGTCAGTCTCCTTGGCAGTGTGCTTGGAGAGGGATGTAACGTTAGTAGACTCATCAGGGATATAGGTGCAGCATTCTGGGTCAGTAATAGCACAGGTTCCCCCTTTCTCAGCTGGGATAAAATCTAAAGCCGTACAATTCTATATGACTGTTTGCCGGATTGCAATCATTTCAGTGGATATTTCTGTTACTTGGGCCTGTGTTTCTGTCAGGGCCCCTGCAGTATTGTGGCCAGCTCCTCAAGTGCTTGTAGCCAAATTGATTATCACTCATGAATTCCTGGCTACTCCATAGGAGAGAAAAGCGATCATCCAAAATCGCTCAGTCTCAGTTATTTCTCTCGGCTGCTGGGCAACTGCGGTTCTGGCCAGGATGCATGTTTCCCAGTATAGGAAGTTCAGTTTGGTGGGGGCCTGCGATACCATCCCTGAAAACACCGACAGCCACAGTCATCTCTGACTGGACCACAGTTCCTCAATCACTTCCCCAAGTGTTATTTGAGGAAGCCCAGGCTGAGAGTTCCTCACTCTTGTTTAGCAGGATTACAGACATTGGAATCATAGTTTTACCCAGCAGGCCCCTAGTTCTACCTGTTTGGCAAGGTGTGACAGAGAGACAGAAAGGTGTTAACATGGGGGCCCCCAGAAAGACATAAACACAAACACCTCTGTTACATTCCTGTAACGGTTTAAATGAACCAGCAGCAATAGTCCACACCTGGAGTGTGCTTTTGATGATAAAACCATTGTCTATATTCGTATCTACTTATAATATAACAAATTAAGCAAAATAATCAAAAGCTAATAGTGTTATGAGGACACATATGTGTAAATATAATTCCCAAACCACTGAGCTCAGGGAATACCAAGCTTAAAGTCTTGAGACGGTAAAGTATGAAATTCAGTTCATCCACGGGATCAATGACGAGAGAGAGATATTTGTAATCCAAGGTGAATGTCAGGAGAAGGCAATTACGTTGAATTCCACAAATTCCACAGTGGTAAAACAGGATAACAGTCGCTGTAGGTCTTATCCGTTGTTGTTCTAAATCCACATACGAATTATCTCCAGAAGTAGCTTATCACAGGAGTACTGTCTTCAGAAGGAACTACCACCCAGGCAAGGATTGACACACAGGTAGATTCCGCAAGGTACTCCCAATCCAGATCCAACACACAAAGTATTACCGACGGTGATTTCCACAGAATATCCCTTCTCACATCACACACCCGAATCCAGCTAAGGGTTAACAAAAGTGGTAGCCACGGGATACTCCAACAAATCCCCAGATGGATTATACGAATCATCACCAACAGTGATTGTTCACAGGGGTACCTCTTCAAGTGAATTACCACACCCAGGCAAGGGTTAGCACAAGTGGTCCTCACAGGACACTCCCAAACCAACAGATCCACTCCAATGGATCAAACAAAGTGACAATCACACATTCGGTATACGCTGGATCAATAGTCAACCCACCTTGTGGGCATAGGAGAGTCCAAACAGTGGCCTTTGGCCTCTAGGAACCTTTGTTTCGAACTATGCATCTTCTTTCTTTCTCTCTGGCTGACTGTGTTTGTGACTGTCCTTGCTTAAATAAAACAAACTGTAAGCTATGTAAACACAAGCTGCAAGCAAGTGTAAACACGCTGCATCGTCAAATAGTTCCTCCCCTCTATACACAGGAATTTAGTAGGAGAATTTAGAATTTAGTATTTTCTCCCCGTATTGCCTTTTTAGATATCTTCTGTTGCTCTTTAAAGGTTTCCCAATCCTCTGCCTTCCCTCTCATCTTTGCTATGTTATACGTCTTCCCTTTTATTTTTATACTGTCCTTGACTTCCCTTGTCATCCACGGTCGCCCCCTACTCCCTTCAGCTGGCTTTTACCACTGAAATGGTGTGGGACTACAACCAGAGGCCGTGGGTTAAGGGTGAAAGGTGAAATGTTAAGGTGAACATGAGGGGAAACTTCTTCACACAGACGGTTATCCGGGTGTGGAATGAACAGCCAGCACAAGTGGTGCATGCCAACTCGATTTCAACATTTAAGAGGTTCGTGTAGGTGCCTAGATGGTAGGGATGTGGGAGTGGGCAGTTTAATTAGTTCAGCACAAACCAGATGGCCCAAATGGCCTGTTTCTGTATTGTAATTTTCCACAAGAACCTGAAGTAACACTAATATTCACTCTAAGTCCTTTTAACAGCTGGGCAGACCAACCATTCACCTCAGCAGGGATTTTTTATATGGCGTTAAAATTGTGGAACTTTAAGTTTAAAATACGTGAAAGAAAATCCAAGATGCACGTCAGGAAAGACAATTTGCATGAGAGTGTTTCAGTTACTGTGGGGCCAGGCACCCATGCTGCTCAGAAGGAAGATGGAATAATACCAATGGAGAGAGTCAAACTGAGCCAGGAGACGGCAGAAATGCCCCATTCTTATAGAGACAGGAAGAGCATCAGGGAACTGATGGTCATTCCAGATACCAGCACTCTGCCCAGTCAGGAGATGATTTCTCTGTCCAAGTTGGGTTCAACCTCATTGTAACAGTGAGGAACAACCAGATCAAAACTTGGCGACTCCAACAATCTCATCTGAAATGTTGTCCTACAGCCATTGATGGACTTTGTAAATAATTTCACAGGTTAAAACGAGAAGGAATTTGTCTCCAGGAATCTCAAACACAGCACGTAAGTTTTTCTGTCTCTGTCCAGATATTTAAGAAGTGGAGCGAGGGATTCAATCGACTATCCTTCCGACTCAGACTGTGGGGAGGGATTTATTCGGTCATCTGACCAACTGGCACGCCCGTCATTTTACACAGGAGAAAGGCCGGTCACCTGCTCAGACAGTAGGAATAGATTCACTCGGTCATCTCAACTGAAGGTACATCAGCAAGTTCACACTGGACAAGGCCATTCACCTGTTCTGTTTGTGAGAAAGTATTCAATTGGTCTTCGCACCTGCGGACACACCGTCAGTTCACACCGAGCAGAGGCTGGTGATCTGATGAATTTGTTGGAAAGGTATTCACTCAATCATCGGACGTAATGGCACACCAGCGGGTTCACACTGGGGAGAGGCCATTCACCTGCTCAGAATGTGAGAAACGATTCACTCGGTCATCCGACCTACAGAGACACCAGCGAGTTCACACTGGGGAGAAGCCCTTCATTTGTTCAGAATGTGGGAAGCGATTCACTCGATCTTCCACCCTAACGATACATCAGCGAGTTCACACTGGGGAGAAGCCGTTCACCTGCTCACTCTGTGGGAAGGGATTCAGTCAGTCATGCAACCTACGGAATCACTTGCGAGTTCACACTGGGGAGAAGCCGTTCACCTGCTCAGTCTGTGGAAAGGGATTCAATGATCCATCGAACCTACAGAGTCATCAGCGAGTTCACACCGGGGAGAAGCCATTCACCTGCTCAGTCTGTGGGAAGAGATTCACTCAGTCTCCCCACCTACAGAGACATCAGCGCGTTCACACAGGGGAGAAGCCGTTCACCTGCTCAGTCTGTGGAAAGGGATTCACTGATCCATCGAACCTACAGAGTCATCAGCGAGTTCACACCGGGGAGAAGCCATTCACCTGCTCAGTCTGTGGGAAGAGATTCACTCAGTCTCCCCACCTACACAGTCATCAGCTAGTTCACACCGGGGAGAAGCCGTTCACCTGCTCAGTCTGTGGGAAAGGATTCACTCGGTCATCCACCCTACAGAGACACCAGCGAGTTCACACTGGGGAGAAGCCGTTCACCTGCTCAGAATGAGGGAAACGATTCACTCGGTCACCCAACCTACAGAGTCACTTGCGAGTTCACACTGGGGAGAGGCCGTTCACCTGCTCAGAATGTGGGAAAGGATTCACTCAGTCATCCGAAGTACTGGCACATCAGTCAGTTCACACAGGGGAGTTGCCGTTGTTATGAATCCCTAGATTTCGTTTGCTGTAGACTGCCAGTTTAAGAGAGAGAAATTAAAAAGTTAAATCAGTTTGACTTGCAGCTTGTTTACATCGCTTGCAGCTTGTTTAGTTTTAACCGAGGACACAGACACTCAGAGTCAGACGGAGACGAAGGAGGTAAAATGGAAGGATCAAAACCGGGGAACTGGTAGCCAAGGGTCACTGATTGCAACTTTCCTATGCCCACAAGGGTGGGTTAATTATCGATTCAGCGAACTCAAATGTGTGGTTGTCACCTCGTTTGATCCGTAGGAGTGGATCTGATTTGGGGTATCCTGTGAAGACCACTAATGTGTTAACCCTTGCCTGGGTGTGGTGGGGTAATTCACTTGAAGACGATACCCCTTGTGACAAGTCACTTTCCGTGATAATTCGTATGTGGATTTGGAATGGTGACGGATAAAATATACAGCAACCGTTGTCTCGTTTTACCACCATGAAACCTGTGGAATTCGACATAATTGCCTTCTCAAGACTCCAAGCCTTGTTTCTCCCGAGCTCAATAGTCTGGGAGTTATATTTACACACATATATACACATAACACATTTGTTTCTCTTGTTTAAGTTACTATATTATAAGTAGTTTCTAATAAAGATAGTTTTAACATTAAAACAGACTCCAGGTGTAGCCTATTGCTGGTGTTCGTTTCTAAAGCGTTACAATTCATAACAAAATTTGGGCCTGCGTCCGGGATATGAACAGATTTGGCGGTGTAGTCATTAATTATCGATTTCATTGGGGAAATACCTTTTGATTTATTTATGTGTGGAAAATCAGTAGCAACGGATGTTGATAGATGTCTCGAAGTGCCAGGCATTGGAGGACGCCAGAAGGATTGAGTTGTTATGTATTGCTAAAAGGTTAAAACTTGCTAAGGGGAAAACGACAATGTGGTGGGCACAGATGCAGAGGATAATAGCTGAACATTATGTATCTGAGGGTGTGTTTAAAGTGGAGGAGTTAGAGGTGTTTCCTGAAAGTAAATCTAGTGAGCTTGAGCTCCAGTACAAGTGAAAAAAATTAAAAGCGGAGGCTGCGGAAAGGCAGAGGCAGTTTGAGGCTGGAGAGGCAGAAAAACAGAGGGAGGAATCAGAAAGACAGAGGCTGTTCGAGCTGGAAAAGATAGAGAAAATGCAGCAAAGGGGTCGAGTGTTAGACTCTGGTGATAAGTTTAAGGCCAGTTGGGAAGTTAAATTGGTACCTCGATTTGACGAAGCAGAGGTTGATAAATACTTTCAGCATTTTGAGAAGGTTGCTCAGAGTTTAAAGTGGCCAGAAGAGGGTTGGCCTATTCTCTTACAAAGTGTAATTAAGGGGAAGGCTCAGCAAGCCTATTCTGCTTTGACAGTTGATGAAGCAGCTGATTATGACATTGTGAAACAGGCTGTGCTCAAAGCTTACGAGTTTTTCCCAGAATCATACAGGCAAAAGTTTAGAAATTTGAGGAAGTCTGTGAACCAAACTTATATGGAACTTGCTTATGAGAAGTTTGTGTGTTTTGACCGCTGGTGCACATATAAAAATATAAATGATGATTTTAACAGCTTGAAAGTGTTGCTTTTATTTGAAGAATTCAAAAGGTGCGTGCCTGATGACATAAAGAGATATTTAGATGAAAAGGATGCTGCCACTTTGTAGGAGTCTGCTGGATTAACAGATGAGTTTGCTTTAACTCATAACGTTAAGTTTACCTTGAATAAGAGCTTCCAAAAGAGTAGCACGGATCACCAGAGAAAACCAGAAATTAAAGCTGGGACTAGTGACAAGAGTAAGGATGAAGGGAAGCAGTTGAAGGAGAAATATGCAGGTCTTACTTGTTACTATTGTAAGAAAGTTGCTCATATGATGGTTAATTGTTGCCTCCTGGGGAAGAAAAAGGAAAAGGTGGCAGTCCCGAATGCCTGTGATCAGTATGTTGAAGCACCTGTAAACCCACAGGGTTCTGAACATTCTGTTGAGGTTCAGATAAGGATTTGAGAGGTCTGACCCAGTGTCATTTTATGTCAGACGGGATTGTATTATTAAAGGAAGGCTCAACCCCGGTACCACTGAAAATTGTTTGAGATACAGGGGCTTCTCAGTCACTTATATTAGACAGCGTTCCAAAGTCTGGTGATGAGACTGAAACCGGTAAGGTAAATCTTATTAAAGGCATTGGGGGCGGTGTGGTTTCTGTTCCATTGTACAAGGTAACTTTACAGACAGGGTTGGTTTCGGGCCCTGTTGAGATCGGATTATGCTCCAGTTTACCGGTGGAAGATGTTACTTTGCTGTCAGGGAATGACCTGGCAGATAAAGTTGTTCCTGCAGTGTAGTTGACAACTAAACCAACCACCGACGACCCACAGATGGATTTTAACATTTATCCTTCCTGCGCAGTAACTCGAAGTATGGCTAAAAAGTCTGCCGACACAGACGGTTCTGTGCAGCATGATTCTGATACCCATGATAGCCAAAATCGGGATTCAGGTTATGATGACTTGTCAGGAACTTTTCTGCCTTCATTCTTTCAAAAGGATTCAGGTAGTAAGTCTGACGAGAAAGATATATCCCTGTCTAGGAAGGAGTTTATAGCAGAACAGAACTGAGACCCTGAGAGTGAAGCTTCATAAAAACAGCTCTCTGAGATGATTAGATTAAGAAAGTGCCAGTAGGGTATTATCTCATGGATGGAGTGATAATGAGGAAGTGGAGGCCACCTGCTATACCAGCGAGTGAGGAATGGGCAATTGTTCACCAAATTGTAGTTCCTAAAAATTATAGGGCTCATATTTTAACTTTGGCCCACAGTATGCCCTTAGGTAGCCATTTTGGAGTGAATATAACTGTGAACAGGTTTATGAAATAATTTTACTGGCCTAATTTGAGGAAAGCTGTGACCTTTTGCAAACCTGTCACACTTGTCCAGTTGTGGGTAAACCCCAACAGGTCACCCCAGTGGCCCCACTGTGGTCTATACCTGCATTTGGTGAACCCTATTCTAAAGATATAGTGGATTGTGTTGGCCCATTGCCAAAGCCTAAAGCTGGCCATCAGTATCTGCTAACTACAAGGTATTATGCATACTGCATGCAGATTCATAATGGCAATACCTTTCAGAAATATTTAAGCTAAAACTGTGGCGAAGGCTCTTACCAAGTTGTTTTTCTACTTTTTCTGGATTGCCTAAATAAATCCAGTCTGATCAAGAAAGTAATTTTACACCTGGATTTTTTCAGTAGGTAGTTTATGAACTAGGAGTTGAACAAATAACGTCATCTGCGTACCATCTGGAATCACACTCAAAACAATGATTAAGAAATATTGTGTTGAAAATGGAAAGACTGGAACGAAGGAATATATTTGCTTTTGTTCTCAGTAAGAGAGTCAGTACAGAATCACTGGGCTTTAGTCCATTTGAACTTGTATTTGGTTGTAGACTGAGGAGAACTTTGACCTTGTTAAAGGAACAGTGGATTGATGAGGATGTGCATGTTAACTTGTTAGACTATGTTTTGAAGTTCAAAAATAAACTACACCAAGCGTGTAGTCCAGTGAGACAAAACTTAAAGATTTCTCAAAACAAAATGAAATGTTGGTTTGATAAACGGGCTTGCGAAAGAAAATACCAGGTGGGGGATATCTTATCTTATCTTATTTTATCTCCAATGTTGACGAATCCACTCCACGTGAAATTCAACGGACCGTATGAAATAGGCTCTCAAATTAATGATGTGAATTACGTTATTAAAACACCCGGTTGACGTAAACTAACACAGGTGGTACAGATAAATATAATAAAGCCTCATTTTGACAAACAGGCACCATCTGTGAGTGTTGTTGTCAAAACATATGAATCTGTTAATCCTGAGAATGAAACAATTGACTCGTCTGAGACTTTTCACAAGTCAAACGTGGTCCCAGTTAGGCTAATGAACTCGGTTGTTCTAGAAGACATTGATAACAAGTTGGCTCATCTGCAGCCAAAGCAAAAACAACAGCTGAAGGAATTAATTCTGAAGTTTAAAGATTTACTTCCCGATGTTCCCAGGCAAACCACGGTCGCAGTACATGATGTAGATATTGTTCAAGCCAAACCGATTAAACAATACCCATATCGCATGAACGTAGAAAAGTGTAAATTGGCAGAGCAAGAAATTAAAAAATATGCTGGCAAATGGTATTATTAGTCATTCAGCATCAGATTGGAGCTCACCCTGCGTTATTGTGCACAAACCTGATGGTAGTATTAGATTTTGCACTGATTATGGGAAGGTAAATGCAGCAACAAAAAGAGATGCCTCTCCTATCCCTAGGGTAGATGATTGCATCGATAAAGTTGGAAAAGCTAAATTTCCAACAAACGTTGATCTGTTGAAAGGGTATTGGTGTGTTCCATTGATGGAGAGAGGTAGAGAAATTTCTGCGTTTTTGACACCTTCTGAGTCGTATGAATACAAAGTTTTGCCGTTTGGAATGAAAAAAAAATGGTCCAGGATCATTCCAGAGAACGTTTAATTCTGGAATTCGAGGGTTAGAACACACAGTTGCCTGTATTGATGACTTAGTCACAGGGAGTGACACTTGGGAAGAGCATATCTCTGCAGTAGAGAAGCTGTTTGACAGGCTTTCCCAGGCCATCCTTACATTTAGCTAAGAGTGAATTTGGCCATGCCACTGTGACTTATCTTGGCTATGTTGTAGGTCAAAGCAAGTTGGCTCCTGTTCAGGCAAAAGTCCAGGCAATTTCTGAAGTTCCTGTTTCGACTGGTAAGAAGGCTCTTAGAAGGTTTCTGGGAATGGTTGGATAAAGTTCACCAAGAAATTTACTGATATCGCTCTTCCTCTGACTAATCTCCTGAGCAAAAATAAATTTTTTGGGGGGAGGTGATTTGTTATGAATCCCTGGGTTTCGTTTGCTGTGGACTGTCACTTTAAGAGAGTGCCTGAGTGAGGGGAGGACTAACAATGACGTCAGCCACTGACTTTCTCAGCTCATTTTTGATTTTTACAGAGAGAGAGCTCAAGGAGGCGGGACAGTCTGACTTGCAGCTTGTTTACATTACTCGCAGTTTGTTTCGTTTTAAGCGAGGACACAGACACTCACAGTTAGAAGGACGCAAAGAAAGAGAACAAAAGGATTTAGACAAGGAAACTAATGGCCAAGGGTCACTGTTTGGAACTCTCCTGTGCCCACAAGGGTGGTTTGATTATCGATCCAGTGCACATCGAAAGTGTACCTGTCACCTCGAATAATCCACAGGAGTGGGTTTTGTTTGGGGAATCCAGTGGAGAGCACTCATGTGTTATCCCTTGCCTGGGTATGTGGTCTGGCGATTCACTTGAAGACGATATCACTAAAAGCAAACACAAGGAAATCTGCAGATGCTGGAAATTCATCAACAGCACACACAAAATGCTGGTGGAACACAGCAGGCCAGGCAGCATCTATAGGGAGAAGCGCTGTCGACGTTTCGGGCCGAGACCCTTCGTCAGGACTAACCGAAAGTAAGATTGTAAGAGATTTGAAAGTAGTGGGGGGAGGAGAAAATGTGAAATGATAGGAGAAGACCGGAGGGGGTGGGATGAAGCTAAGAGCTGGAAAGATGATTGGCGAAAATGATACAGAGCCGAAGGGAAAGGATCATGGGACGGGAGGCCTTGGGAGAAAGAAAGGAGAGGGAGGAGATGGCGACCAGGTAAACAACTAAATATGTCAGGGATGGGGTAAGAAGGGGAGGAGGGCATTAACGGAAGTTAGACATTTTAATTACACGTCCCAATTCCCGATTCTGATATGTCTATACATGGCCTCCTCTATTGTCAAAATGTTCATGCCATCAGGTTGGAGGAACAACACCTTATATACCGGCTGGGTAGCATCCAACCTGATGGCATGAACATTGACTTCTCTAACTTCCGTTAATGCCCCTACTCCTCCATCCCTGACATATTTAGTTGTTTGCATGTTCTCAATTTTCCTCTGGTGTCCCACCCCCCTTTCTTTCTTCCGAGGCCTCCCGTCCCATGACCCTTTCCCTTCTCCAGCACTGTATCACTTTGATAACACATAAGTGCTCTCCACAGGATTCCCCTATGGAGTTCAACGTAATTGCCTTCTCTCTGCATTTGCCCTGGATTACAATTATCTCCGTGAATGATCTACACTGTCATACTTTACCATCTCAAGACTCTAAGCCTTGTTCCCCCGCCGCCCCCCCCCCCCCAACCCACCACCGAGCTCAATAGTTTGGGAGTTATATTTACACATACATATACACACATATCTTGCTTAAGTCACTATATTGTAAGTAGATACTAATGAAGATAGTGGTTTTAACATGAAAAATGTGCTAGTCAGAGTAGAAATAGGAGGATATTTCAGATGAATACGTGGCTTGAAAAATCGTGCAATGGGGAGGGATTCAAATTTCTGGGGCATTGTAACCAGTTCTGGGGGAGGTGGGACCGGTATGTCTGCACCTGGGCTGGACTGGAACCAATGTCCTAGGGGGAGCGTTTGCTACTGCTGTTCAGGAGGATTTAAACTGATGTGGCAGGGGGATGGGAACAAGTGCAGAGAGACAGAGGGGTGTAAAATGAGGGTAGAAGCAAAAAGTAGTAAAGTGAAAAGTAAAAGTGGCAGGCAGGGAAATCCAGGGCAAAAAGCAAAAAGAGCCACTTTTCAACATAATTGTATAAGGGCTAAGAGTGTTGTGACAACAAGCCTGAAGGCTTTGTGTGTCAATGTGAGGAGTATTCGTAACAAGGTGGATGAATTGAATGTGCAGATAGTTATTAATGAATATGATATAGTTGGGATCACAGAGACATGGCTCCAGGGTGACCAAGGATGGGAGCTCAACATCCTGGGATCCTGGGATATTCAATATTCAGGAGGGATAGACAGGGAAGAAAAGGTGAGGTAGCATTGCTGGTTAGAGAGGAGATTAAAGCAATAGAAAGGAAGGACATTAGCCTGGAGGATGTGGAATCGATATGGGTAGAGCTGCATAACACTAAGGGGCAGAAAACGCTGGTGGGAGTTGTGTACGGGCCACCTAACAGTAGTAGTGAGGTTGGAGATGGCATTAAAACAGGAAATTAGAAATGCGTGCAATAAAGGAATAGTAGTTATAATGGGTGACTTCAATCTACATATAGATTGGGTGTACCAAATTGGTAAGGGTGCTGAGGAAGAGATTTCTTGGAATGTATGCGGGATGGTTTTCTGAACCAACATGTCGAGGAACCAACTAGAGAGCAGGCCACTCTAGATTGGGTATTGAGCAATGAGGAAGTGTTAGTTTAACAATCTTGTCGTGCGAGGCCCCTTGGGTAAGAGTGACCATAATATGGTGGAATTCTTCATTAAGATGGAGAGTGACATAGTTAATTCAGAAACAAAGGTTCTGAACTTGAAGAAAGGTAACTTTGAAGGTATGAGACGTGGATTAGCTAAGATAGACTGGCAAATGATACTTAAAGGGTTGACGGTGTATATGCAATGGCAAGCATTTAAAGATCACATGGATGAACTACAACAATTGTTCGTTCCAGTTTGGCAAAACAATAAACCAGAGAAGGTAGTGCACCCGTGGCTGACAAGGGAAATTGGGGATAGTATCAAGTCCAAAGAAGAAACATATAAATTAGCAAAAAAAAAAGCGGCACACCTGAGGACTGGGAGAAATTCAGAGACCAGCAGAGGAGGACAATGGGCTTAGTTAGGAAAGGAAAAAAAGATTATGAGTGAAAGCTGGCAGGGAACATAAAAACTGACTGTAAAATCTTTTAATGATATGTGAAAAGAAAAAGATTGGTCAAGTCAAATGTACGTCCTTTACAGTCAGAAACAGGTGAATTGATCATAGGGAACAAAGACATGGCAGACCAATTGAATAACTACTTTGGTTCTGTCTTCACCAAGGAGGACATAAATAACCCTCTGGAAATAGTAAGGGACCGAGGGTATAGTGAGATGGAGGAGCTGAGGGAAATACATGTTAGTAGGGAAGTGGTGTTAGGTAAATTGAAGGGATTAAAGGCAGATAAATCCCCAGAGCCAGATGGTCTGCATCCTAGAGTGCTTAAGGAAGTAGCCCAAGAAATAGTGAATGCATTAGTGATAATTTTTCAAAACTCCTTAGATTCTGGATTCGTTCCTGAGGATAGGAGGGTGGCTAATGTAACCGCACTTTTTAAAAAAGGAGGAAGTGAAAAACTGGGGAATTATAGACTGGTTAGTCTGATGTCGGTGGTCGGGAAAATGCTAGAGTCAGCTATCAAAAGATCTGAAAGCAGCACATTTGGAAAGAGGTGAAATCATCGTACAAAGTCAGCATGGATTTGTGAAAGGAAAATCATGTCTGACAAATCTTATAGAATTTTTTGAAGATGTATCTATTAGAGTGGATGGGGGGAGAGCCAGTGGATGTGGTATATTTAAATTTCAAAAGGCTTTTCACAAGGTCCCACACAGGAGATTAGTGTGCAAACTTAAAGCACACTGTATTGGGGGTATGGTATTGATCTGGATAGAGAATTGGTTGCCAGACAGGAAGCAAAGTGTGGGAGTAAACGGGACCTTTTCAGAATGGCAGGCAGTGACTAGTAGGGTACCGCAAGGCTCTGTTCTGGGACCCCAGTTGTTTACAATATATATTAATGATTTAGACGAGGGAATTAAATGCAGCATCTCCAAGTTTGCGGATGACACAAAGCTGAGCGGCGGTGTTAGCCGTGAGGTGAATGCTAAGAGGATGCAGGGTGACTTGGATAGGTAAGGTGAGTGGGCAAATTCATGGCAGATGCAATTTAATGTGGATAAATGTGAGGTTATCCACTTTGGTTGCAAGAACAGGAAAACAGATTATTATCTGAACGGTGGCCGAATAGGAAAAGGGGAGGAGCAACGAGACCTGGGTGTAATTGTACACCAGTCATTGAAGGTGGTCATGCAGATACAGCAGGCGGTGGAAAAAGGCAAATGGTATGTTGGCATCCATAGCAAAAGGATTTGAGTACAGGAGCAGGGAGGTTCTACTGCAGTTGTACAAGGCCTTGGTGAGACTGCACCTAGAATATTGTGTGCAGTTTTGGTCCCCTAATCTGAGGAAAGACATTCTTGCCATAGAGGGAGTACAGAGAAGGTTCACCAGATTGATTCCTGGGATGGCAGGACTTTCCTATGAAGAAAGACTGGATCGACTAGGCTTATACTCACTGGAATTTAGAAGATTGAGGGGGGATCTTATTGAAATGTATAAAATTCTAAAGGGATTGCACAGGCTAGATGCAGGAAGATTGTTTCCGATGTTGGGGAAGTCAAGAACGAGGGGGTCACAGTTTAAGGATAAAGGGGAAGCCTTTTAGGACCGAGATGGGTAAAAACTTCTTCACATAGAGAGTGGTGAATCTGTGGAATTCTCTGCCACAGGAAACAGTTGAGGCCAGTTCATTGGCTACAATTGAGGAAGTTAGATATGGCCCTTGTGTCTAAAGGGATCAGGGGGTATGGAGAGGAAGCAGGTACAGGGTTCTGAGTTGGATAATCAGCCATGGTCATACTGAATGGCGGTGCAGGCTCGAAGGGCCGAATGGTCTACTCCTGCACCTATTTTCTATGTTTCTATGTTGCTGAAACCAGACTCCAGGAGCAGTCTGTTCCTGCTGGTTTGTTTCTAAAGTGTTACTGTTCGTAACAAAATGCTAGAATCTATCCTGCCATACACTATGATCGTAGCTTACAACTCTTACCCCACCAGTTGCTGCATTCAATTACACCTCTTGTCGTTCTAGCTAAAAAAAAACGATTCCTGGAAAAATCAGTGAGATAGAAGGTGCAAGCTAATACTTCACAATGAAGTCAAATGTTACAGGAAACTTTACTGATACATTGTACATCATTGCCTCAGTCAAAGTAAGAATTATAAAGCTCAATTGTTTAATCACATATTGTGTACCATTTGTTATTTTGGGGTACAGTACTGATTTGTAACAGGGGACACAACACGCAGCATCCAGCCAAATGAGATTTCTTAAGTTTGGCTGGGTGGGAGGGGACTATCACCTCCTATTTTAAGCTGCCAGCCGAAGCGAGAGGTACATAAGGTTAGATGAATAAGTGAATCGCTTCCCACCTTCACAGTAGGTGAACAGCCTCTCCCCAGTGTAAAGTCAGTGATGCACATTTGGTTGATTTGGCTGAGAGAATCTCTTCCCAAAGTCCGAGCAGGTGATCAGACTCTACCCAGTGTGAATTCGCTGGTGTCTCTGTAGTTGAGATGACCAAGTGAATCCCTTCCCACAGTCTGAGCAGGTGAATGGCCTCTCTCCAGTGTGAACTCATTGGTGTGCCAGTAAGTTCAGATGACCCAGTGAATCCCTTCCCACAGTCTGAGCAGGAGAACAGCCTCTCTCCAGTGTGAACTAACTTGTGTATCAGTAGGTCAGATGACCGAGTAAACCCCTTCCGACAGTCTGAGCAGGTGAATGGCCTCTCTCCAGTGTGAACTCATTGGTGTGCCAGTAAGTTCAGATGACCCAGTGAATCCCTTCCCACAGTCTGAGCAGGAGAACAGCCTCTCTCCAGTGTGAACTAACTTGTATATCAGTAGGTCAGATGACCGAGTAAACCCCTTCCGACAGTCTGAGCAAGTGAACGGCCTCTCCCCAGTGTGAACTCTCTGATGTATTTTCAGATTAGATGAGCAAGTGAATCCCTTCCCACAGTCTGAGCAGGTGAATGGCTTCTACCCTATGTGAAATCGCTGATTTACCTCCAGTTGAGATGATGAAGTGAATTCCTTCCCGCAGTCTGAACAGGTGAATGGCCTCTCTCCAGTGTAAACTCTCCAATGTTCCTTCAGTTTAGATGACTGAGTGCATCCCTTCCCACAGTCTCAGCAGGTGAACGGCCTCTCCCCAGTGTGAACTGACTTGTGTACCAGTAGGTGGGATGACTAAGTTAATCCCTTCCCACAGTCTAAGCAGGTGAATGGCCTCTCTCCAGTGTGAACTCTCTGATGTACCTTCTGTTGGGATGAGCAAGTGAATCCCTTCTCACATTCCGAGCATGTGAATGGCCGCTTCCCGGTGTGACCTGACTTGTGTACCAGTAGGTGCGATGACCGAATGAATCCCTCCCCACAGTCTGAGCAGAAATGATGATCAAGTGAATCCCTTGTTCCACTTCTTAAATATCTGGACAGAGACAACAAAACTGGTGTGTTGTGTTCACGATTCCCACAAATCCCTTGTCATTTGTAATCTGTAAAGAGATTTACAAAATCCATCAATGGGTGTAGGTCAACATTTCTGATGAGATCACTTGAGATGTCAAGGTGTGATCTGGCATCACACTGTTACAGTGAAGTTCAACACAAGTTGGAGAGGGATATCATCTTCTAACTGGGCACAGTGCTGGTATCTGGAATGAACATCAAACTCTCTGATGCTCTTCCTGTCTCTATAAGAATGGGGCATTTCTGCCATCTCCAATCTGTGACCTGGCTCAGTTTGACTCTCTCCATTGGTATTATTCCCTGTTCCCACTGAGCTGCATGGGTTCCTGGACCCACAGTAACTGAAACATTCTCACACAAATAGCTGGCAGTGCATTCCATGCACCACCACTCTCTGTGTAAAAAAATTACCCCTGACATCCCCACAGTATCTATTTCAAATCACCTTAAACTATGCCCCCTCATTTACAAAATATAAAGGTATAGATAGGGTAAATATAATTGCAAGCAGCTTTTTCCACAGAGGTTGTGTGGGATGACAAGCAGAGGTCATGGGTAAGTGGGGAAGGTGAAAATTTAACGGGAACATTTGGAAAAGCTCTTTACTGAAATGGCTGTGAGAGTGTGGAATGAGATGCCAGCACAAGTGGTGAATATGAGTTTGGTTTCACCATTTAAAAGAATTTTTATGGGAGCCTGGATGGCAGGGGTACGGAGGGTGGTGGTCCCAGTGCAGGTATTTGCAGTAGACAGCTTAAATGTTTTTGCTGCATCGACTAGATGGGCCAAATAGCCTTTTTCTGTACTGATCTTCTCCATGATTCTGTGACAGACAAGCTGGCCAAACTTGTTTGGAAGGGAAAAGGTATGAGTGACAACGGAGTGCAACGGCTGGAGTTTCTGAGAGAATTCAGGAGCTGAGTGATCGATACATCCCAAAGAAGTGGAAGGATTGGAAAGGCAGCAGGACACAACTGTGGCTGACATGAGGACCAAAGCCAACATAAAAGCCAAAGAGAGGGTAAAAAAAAGAGCAAAAACTATTGGGAAGCTGGAAACCAACAGAAGACAACTAAAAAAAAAAGTCAGATGAGCTCAGGACGTGGAATGATGATTAATGAGTGTTGGTAGCACCTAAAAGTCTGAGGCATTTAGAGGAACAAAATACCCGGGGCCTCAATATCTCCTGAAAGCCAGAATATCTGTTTGTATTCTGTACTGCAACGCTCCGGGGAGAGAGCGAAGGGCATCTCAAGGCACAGATGAACTCATGGTTCTTCACTGGAACCACGGAAGAGGTCAGTTTGTGCCACTGGACACGGACTCCTGAGGAGTGGAACTGTCCCAATGCAAAAGGTTTTGTAATTCAGAAACTCTCCCCCACATGTTTCATGGACAAATCTACTGTATCATGATGATATGAAAATTGGCCATGAAACACTTGAAAAGGAACAGAAAGGCCGAGGGCAAAGAATAATAATGTTCTTCTCTCTCTCTCTCTCCCTCTCTCTCTCTCTCTCTCTCTCTCTCTCTCTCTCTCTCTCTCTCTCTCTCTCTCTCTCTCTCTCTCTCTCTCTCCTCTCTCTCTCTCTCTCTCCTCTCTCTTTCTGTCTCTCGCTCTCTCTCCCTCTCTCTGTCAGTCTCTGTCTATCGCTCTGACTGTCTCTCTCTCTCTCTCCCCTTTCTCTCTGTCAGTCTCTTTCTGTCTCTCGCTCTGACTGTCTCTCTCTCAGTCCTCTCTCTCTCCTCTCCCTCTCTCTGTCAGTCCCCCTCTCTCTCTCCTCCCCCCCCCGTCTCTCTCGCTTCTCTCCCTCTCTCGCTCTCACTCTCTCTCACTTTAAGCCAAATACTGTGTACGGAGTACTGTGTTCAGTTCTGGTCGCCTCACTATAGGAAGGATGTGGAAGCATTGGAAAGGGTACAGAGGAGATTTACCAGGATGATACCTGGCTTAGAGAGTATGGATTAAGGGAACTAGGGCTTTACTCTTTGGAGAGAAGGAGGATAAGGGGAGACATGAGAGAGGTGTACAAGATATTAAGACGAATAGACAGAGTGACAGCCGGCTCCTCTTCCCCAGGGCACCACTGCTCAGTACAAGAGGACATAGTTTTAAGGTAAGGGGAGGGAAGTTCAAGGGGGATATTAGAGGAAGGTTTTTTTACTCAGAGAGTGGTTGGTGTGTGGAATGCACTGCCTGAGTCAGTGGTGGAGGCGGACACACTAGTGAAGTTTAAGAGACTACTAGATAAGTATATGGAGGAATTTAAGTTGGGGCTTATATGTGAGGTAGTGTTGGAGGGTCAGCACAACATTGTGGGCCGAAAGGCCTGTAATGTGCTGTACTATTCTATGTTCTATGTACTCATGCCACCCTGCTGTTCAATCACAATATTCAAAAAGTAAGCTTTTGAAACATATATCGCTTTTCTTTAAATGAGCTTAATGATAGAATCTGCACGTTTTATTCTAACCTTATCTTCGAATTTTACTCTCAGTTTTTTGCGAAATCGAGTGAATATTTTATAAATAAATTATGAACATATAAAACTTCATACATCGATATTATTTGACACATCCCCACACCTGCTAGTCAGCTGCTACGCCAAAAGGGTTAACTGCATGTGTCATTTCATTAAATGCCGATATCGTCATTTCCACGGAGGGTTTCAGCGTCACAAGGGGAGTTGCCCTCTCCTATTAATAAGCATCTGAATCACTGAGCTCTCACTGAACAGCCGCTCCGGCACTCACAGTGACTCGCCGATCCACACAGCGGGACAGAGAGAGCACGCTGCAGAAGGAAGGTTTGCTGGTTCCGGAATGGATCAGAGTCCGGGAACAGCAGCGTGGAGTGTGGCAGAAATTCCGAAGAATGCCTTCTGGGCTGCTCAGTTTGTCTTTGCGAATTATGAATGGATGACCTTGGATCTTCGAATCGCACACGCATTAAAAGTCATTCAAGTGATTTACTTCCCCGTCCTCGCTGTCATTGCTCTTCCTGGTAAGTCTCTCTCCAAAGCTTAACTATGCAACAATATTTATCTGTTTTCTAATGTTTATCGCCCATTTGAAATCATTGCTGCTGTCGCCCACTCCGTATAAGACATTTTGGTAATTCTGCAGCGATGCTGTTCACTGTAACACTCGGTTTTGCGCAGGTCAGTGATGTAACCGGTAAATTCTGTCCAGACGCTGCACACATCACGTCATGACCGTGGCTTTGATATAAATATAATTTAAATCCGCAATATTCTCGCAGCCAACCGCCCTGTTCGACTGAGCGCCAGACAAAAAATCTACACACTAGCCACAAATCGGATAAATTCTTAACAGAAAACGCTTCCTGATGTGTGTCACTTGATTATTATATATTTTTTTCTGCTCCTCGCAGTGAATCTGGTGACCGTTTTAATCCTGTCCAGAGGAAAGTGCGGTCTCTCCAGAGTTGTCACTCGCTACCTGGTTGCCATGGCAGCGGCGGATCTTATGGTCGTTATCCTGGACCTGATATTCAGCAAGATTCCGAATACTTACGCGCCAATGAAACTTCTCATCTGGTCTTGGGATACACCAGTGTGTAAAATCCACGCCGTCCTGCTTTACGCCACCACCGATTGTTCGATCTGGTTCACCGTCACTTTCACCTTTGATCGGTTTGTGGCCATTTGTTGCCAGAAGCTGAAAACAAAATATTGCACCGGGAAAACTGCGGCTGTGATTCTGGGAACAGTGACAGTGATCAGCTGCTTAAGGAACATTTACTGGTATTTTCGGCTCTCGGGGTATTATGCAATGCTGATCGCTCCATTTATTTGTATGATAACTGCATATTATTTGCCTTTATCTGTCGCAATGCCAATAGACTTATTTCATTACCTTCTCACCCCTGTAATCCCATTCCTATTGGTTCTCCTGACGAATGCATTAACCGTCCGGCATGTTTTAGTCACCAGCAGAGGGGCGCAGGAGACTCCGGTGTGCTGACAAGGGACAGGGTGCCGGGGACCCGGAGATGGAGAGCCGCAGGAAATCCCTCGTTTTACTGCTGATCATCTCTGGCAATTTCGTCCTGCTGTGGGGACCGTTCACTGTGTATTCTTTGTGGAACCGACTGTCTGCTTCCTCTGTGGCGAATCTTCCTCCTGATTCTCTGCGAGAACTGGGCTCGATGCTGCAGCTTCTGAGCTGCTGCACAAACACGGCTCTTTACGCCGTCACCCAGACCAAGTTCAGGGAGCAACTGAAGGACGCGATAAAATATCCCCTGGCTCTCATTGCTGGAAGGATGTCATGAATTAATGATGCTTCCCTGCCTGGCCCAACTAATTCACCACTCATTGCAGGCAAACTCTGCACCAAAGGGGACCCGTGTAAATACGAGTTCGTCTCATTCCGCACTCGCTTTACTATCGCGTATGATTCCTCACTCCAGCTCAACTGACGACCCTTTGAATCGGTTTTTTTTTCTGCATTCACCAGTGTATATTCCCCTCTCTTCCCGAGTGGAACGACCTACGTTTGTCAGTGTAGATCAGCGCCGCCCTGGTGACCCACAGTTCTGTCTTGCAAGTCCCACCGTCCACCTGGTTCGGATGCACTGCCCCACTCCAGCGTGCGATTCTGTGTTCCCGAAACCTCTCCTGTTTAGCGGTCCAGTTCCCCCAGTTCGCAGTTCGAGACTGGAGATCGTGTCCCGGGTATCGCTGACCGAGATCAAGGATTCCGGAAACTTCTTGCAATCTCACTGTTAACGGAAGCTTGAAAAGTCGATGCTAGTTTTGTGGAAATGCGAATGTCAGTCCGCAATGTGGGGTGCAATTGCTGTAGTTTTTTATAAAGCCTTAGTTTGGTCGAGGGGGGAAGGCGAGGACAGACACGTCGCCGGATTCCAATGTGAAAGAAACGCGGGGGAAATACAGCGCACATACTTTGGTGTTTTACCTAGAGGGATCGAGAGACTGAAAACTCTGGAACTGTGTGTTCCTTCAGACTTAGCGCAGACCTAATGCCATTGGCGTGTGTTCCAAACTCACCGGACTTTCCCAAATCCATCAAAGTCATTCAGAGTCATTGGAGCAGCCGGTAAAACGGGCTGAGAAGTGGTCGATGTAATTTCATTCTGGGAACTGCGAGCTGTTGCGTTAGGAGGATTCACACGTTGAATGTTGGGGGCAGCGATGAGTGCAGTGGAACAGGGGGATCTGGGAATGGAGATCCATAATCTCTCGAAAGCGGCATCAAAGTTCGACAGGGCTGTAAAGAGGGTATTTGGTACATTGACCTTCATAAGTTTTGGTATTGGGTACCGGTGATGAGATGTTATGTTGAAGTTTTATGACGTCGGTGAGGCCGAATTAGGAGTATTGTATGCAGATCTGGTCACCTTTCTGAAGGAGCGATATCAATAAGATTGAATTAGTTCAGAGAGATTTTAGGAGACTGTTGCGGGGTGTTGAGGACAGAGCTATAAGGATAGCTTGAACAGGTTATCGCTTTATTCACTGAATCAGAGGAGAAAAGCGAGTGATCTGACCTGTCACTTCAACGTAGAGTAAACAGAGCGATCACGACTGCTGGTGGCGCATCACTGACGCTCTGGTATTGTCTCTGTGTATTCAGACCGGTCAATGACCACACGGACAAGGCTTCTCCCTCAATATCGGCAATCGTGTTAGAAATGTTTTTATCAGGTCCATGAATATCCGCACAGATCATCTCATTGCTCATTCAGAACTTCCTTCACTAAACTAACACTGCCGTTACATTTCCTGTCCCAACTCGGGCACAGCAGTGACGTTCATATTTAAACTCGTCAATAATAATACCCCATAATCATAGACCACGGACTGTGACTGAATATCCGAGCACAATATTACATTTAA